>NC_060002.1:7212466-7512985 GCF_912999745.1 Papilio machaon
ATATGGCAACATAAGTGTTTTCTTTTTATCCATCTTGTGCTAATGCTTTGCGAGATTGATTTATGTATTTTGGAAACAAAGAGCAAGAAAAAATAATTTTAAGATTTTAGGTTATTTTTAAAGAATGTAAAATTCACAAAAAATACTTGGGGTATTAATAACTGGCTGAAGTCGTGATTTAGCTGGCCTTTAGTGAAGATATACGTACACTAAGTCGTACCTTAGTAGCCTTTTAATGATCTACGAGTGGCTGCAGGAGTTTAATAAAAGTTTTGGGAAACTGTAATAAAGTCGTCAATAACCAATTACCTAAGTTGTAATATATGCAGACAGAGAAGTAAGTAACGAAGAATAGATTTTTACGTTTTAGTACAATACCAAGACCATGAAATCGTTGGGTCAGTATGTGTGCCAAAGTAGCAAATTGATTATTTTCACTTTTTTGTGTTAAAAGCTACCTCTTAGTTTAGTTAACAACGCACTAAACAAAATACCCATTTACAGGTCTAAATGCTGTTTTTCGGTAAAGTAAAAGGGCCTTTGCAGCCTATTTTCCGACATGGTTGAAACTTTGAGAGCCTCTCCCAAAAAGTTGTCAATTTGCACATTGGCCCTTATTCCTAGGAGCCATCGAAATATAGTATATCATATATAAAGTGGTGTATCGTGGTGTCTGACCAACTTGGATCTTTATTGGCATAGTTCAGGAGCTCGTTAGTGTGAGACTGTAAGGAATTCTAATCGTGTCTATCGCATCTTAAGAGCAGTTTCGAAACTTGATTTAACAATAAATTGTTATTAATTTTATTTACTATTATACTACTTTTTTCATGTTGAAGTTTTAGTTTGTTGAATGTCTTTTTTGTCTTTGTCTTCTAAGAAGCTCTTTTTAGGCAATTAAAATTATTTTTTAAGGACTCTTTGCTCTAAAAATTTAAGTTGTGAGCCCCTGGCCGAAATTTATTAGCTTTTTTTTTAGTTAAATAAAAAAAACGTTATATTTGTTAAGTGGATACAAAATTTATAATTATATTTTCTTTAAAATGCCATAATGTGAAGTGTTAGTAATTAACATTTACCGTCATAAATAATTTCCGTTCCGTGTATTTTACAGAAGTCGTTTTAAATGCTCGCTTTGCAATTAAGCGAAAACTTGCCTTTAAACTTCACGACATATTACTTCTTAACTTCTTTACATCTGCTTTTTATTATATATTTGTTAAGAAGTTAAAACAATTCTAATTCCTTTTTGATTATTTGCATTAAAAACAAAAAAGTTAATAATATGAATCTGTATTTTTGACAATGTATTTGAAACCAGTCGCTTTATTTTATTGCATTCCTAAATTTAAACTTAATCAACTAGTCTGATGAAATGAAATATACGTGACTATTTGTGTAACTAGTAAAGTTGTACATACTAATATTATAAATGCGAATGTTTAGATGGATGGATGTTTGTTTGAAGATATCTCCGAAACGTCTCAACGGATCTTGACGAAATTTGGTACAGATGTAGAACACATAAGCTACTTATTACGTTTTTATTACTTTATAATTCCTCGCGGACGGAGCCGCGGGCAATAGCTAGTGAGAAATAATGTCCAACAATGATGTCGTTACAGTTACGTTGAATGAAAAGTGCTGATTCGCTGATTTCACGCTTTGTTCTTCATTACTAGTTGTTATACAATGAAACATTATCACACATTTTAATTATCTTTAAAAGAACTCATGTTTTAAATACGTATTTTTTTTTGGTTTTAGTCAATATAATACAATTTTATTGGTAACATATAAGTTAAAGTTGAAAAGCTTCTTACAAACTATCCAAAAGACGTAGAAATAAAACCCCTTTTTGGGTCATTTAGAGTTTATAAGCCCTGAAAGCAAAAATGTAAAGACATTTTGTTTTCGCAACACATTTTGAAGCTAAATTCAAAATCTACTAGTCTTCTAGTTATTTAAAAAAAAATGGGACCCATCTGCAAGCACTTTTTTTCCATTCAAATAATTTTTAGCAAAATCTGACGACCAGGGGCGGAGTTTCACAGTAACACACATAAAAAAATACAGTCGAATTGATAACCTCCTTCTTTTTGAGGTCGGCTAAAATTATGAGAGCACATACAAAGACGATTCGTAGTTAAATTGATTCGACGTGCGGTTTGTCGAAACTTTCCACCTGAATTTGTCTCATTATAACAGATTGACCAACACGGCAAGTTACTGTTTCATATCTGTGAAGTTAGACGTTGCCTAGTTTCTGCGATTCTGATTTAGTTCATATTGGATGTAGGAAGTTATTTTCGAAAATCTGTATGCAGATTTATTATTGTATCGTATAACTTTGGTTTCTAAAAATAATTAAAAAGTTAAAGACACGCTAAATAAATTCTATAGACAAAAATCTATCTTTAAAAACTTACAGAAGGGACCCAAAAATTAAAAAAAAAGTTGTTAACTACAGTCTTCTAAACTATCTAACGTCTTATACAATACAAAGGACTGAATTAATTTCTATATTAGAAATCCCAATGTTTTAAAGAACATCTAAGATTCGTTTTATCATGTAACATGAGTAATTACGATTGGCTTGCACTTAGTATTAACATAAATCGTCTTCCTTTCCGGTCATTTGCTACTTCAAATAAGCTATAAGTCAAAGTGTACATTATCAAAAGAAAGTTAACTGGCTTATATGAATTAACTTGTTGTTACGAGGAATCTAAAAGTAATATTGGTAGCAATTAATTTCGTACATTCATAATCTGCCTAGGCTTATTTTTTAAATACACAAATAATAGCGTTACTCATATTTACTTTGAAATTTAACTGACAAGGATCAGAGACTTAAGTCAGTGGTTTGGAAAGAGCACCCGGTCGCTTTTCAGAGCAAGTTGATCTAGTGATCACCGACTTTGGAAAAAAAATAGCACTTTAAGAAGAAGAAAAATACTTACACAATAGTAGTGATATGTTCAGTTCATAGTTCGCTAACAGTTAACAAGCCAAGTGTGATATTAAAATTTCAACAGAGATTTTAACAGTGGTAGATCCCGCAACAACAATATTTGTTGGGTACATGAATGGGCCGGGTCGACCGGTGCAATACCATGACACAGAAGACTGGCGTGAAGTGGAAGCAATTCCGCGTTTCGTCTGATGAGTGTGGTGCCGGAGACCTAATTTTAGTCCTCTCTCCCTTCCCACCATTTTCCTATTAGGAAAAGATGGGAAGGGAAAGTGGATTTGGCGGAAGAGGGGACGCCAAAGAAGGGGAAATATTCCCTTCCTGTGTGTCCCCTTCTCCGTTGATTAAAGGTAGGCAACGCGTCTGCATTTGCGGATGTCTATGGGCAACGGTCGCCTCGTTATTTCGGCTAATTTAGGTGGCCGTTTGTTCGTTTGCCACCTTTTGATATTAAAAAAAAAAACAAAGTTTAAAATCAGCCAGTAAGCTAAACGAAAGGATATTTAGTGATTGAGAACTAATGAGTATTATGGCACGAAAATTTGACTTAGTGTTTCTAAAACTGACTACAGTACTTCCAGAGGTTGCTGCAAGTTTATAGTAACACAGTTGCAGTTATAAGCGCAAACTTCGTCTTGTAACTAAACATTTAATAACGTACAAGTATGCTAACTCAAGCTATTTCCTTCCCCTCCTTCAGTTCAGACACGTCTAACTTTCTCATATCAGAACGGGAACTACACAATTTGCTCTTTGCTGTTCTATTTTTGAAATTTCCTCGAATACCAGGAGATTTTGTATTTAGAAATGTTTTAAAAAATTTAAAAATGTCTAATTCACCAGAGAGACCAGGGCATAGTGTAAATTAAAAAAAGAATAAAAAGTAATACGAAAAAGGAATGTAACAATACTGTTTAATTTATTTGGTTATGAACTTTTGTAACAAATGAACAAAAATAATTCCCAATGTTCCGTATTGATAAGGAAGTGGCAGTATCCATTTATAATATAAAACGATCAAGTCATGTCCCAATTAAATTTGATAACATTTCAATTAAAAAGTTAGGACTCAAGTTAGTATCTGGAGAGACGCCAAATGACGCCACGGGAGGGAGCAAACGCGACGTTCGGGTTAGAAACTACTTGAATAAATTAAATTATTCACTTAGAATAGAGAAACGCATATCTACCTTAGAATTACGCGTAAATGTGCGCATGCTTAATGATTGCGAGATTTATATAGTTTAGTGCATTGTTATTATTCAATCATTTTCGTTTCAAACGACGTACACATTATGATTATAATCTTTCCACAACGGTAATTGACACGGTTATATGAAATCGTAGCATAGCAGAATGTACATAAGTTCAACGTTGATATACGCAAAGGTTGGTTATAAATAAGAATAAGATAATTAAATTAAATTTAAATCTTCATGAAAAAGATTTAAAATAAATAGCACATGTAGTATCAGGATTAATTGTGGCATCAGGCTTTCAATTAGGAAGTTCTTCGGCAACTTTCTACCTGGAGTGGCGCCAAGCGCATGCATTGGTGCGGATGCCATATGAGGTTAGGAAACTTGAATAAATTAAGTTATTCAAGTTTGAATCGCGCCACAGACAGCGGCTGTCGAAGTTGTAATAAGAGGCAAGAGAGGCTTTTGCGAATAATATTTCTCATAGCAGGGATTAAGATGTGACGGTGTAATGTTCATAAAGATATTATATCTTAAAGAAGAAAAAAAAAAGAAATAAAAGCATTTAATAAATGAACATATTCCTATGAGCTAGACAAATTTCGAAATTCTATCTTTTAGAAAGATATTGCATTTCCCACTTTAATTGATTCCATCTTTTAGAAATATAACTAATCGAAAAAATAATTGCCCACTAAAAGTCATTTTCACCAATAAAAATTGTTGAATTTAGTGGATGTATAAGATCTTACAATTTCTGTGACAAAACTGAGTCTGAAATTAAGACCTCTTTCATTTAAAAAAAAAAAACTCTTAATTCTACTCGAAAACTAAACGCTTTCTGTACCTATTATGATCACCTAAATCTGACAACGGCACAATGAGAATAGCGCATAAGCTCTCTTCTATTTTTAAAAATGAAAGAATAGCACCATTTTAGGTATTTCCAGTTGCAACTGAGTTCAAAAGTAATATTTTATAAGAGAACAATGGATGGATATTCTCGTCACGCGCTGTAACGTGACTGCTCGAATTTTGCCTGCGAAGCTCAAACGTATCGCCTCGACGTCGATTTGTGCCGATTACAATGCTGACGACTAATTCTGCTCCGGCTTTTGTTGACCAATTTAAATTAATATTATAATTAAATACTAGAAATGCATCGCAGTTATTACAAACAGAATACACATGTAGAAAATATTTGCTGTCTCTATTTTTTTAGAAAGAATGAGAGAGATGAATACATTTTAGGTATATTTGTTTTTATAATTAAGTCATTTATTGTTATAACTCAGCCTCAGAAGTCTTGTAGTTATCTTAGAATAGAGATGAACAATTTTATGAAATGACGTATACATCTTGTTAATTTTTTTTTATTATGAAGTTACTAATATTTTTACAACAGCATTGTTTTTCGTGTTAACGCTAAAAGTCCAAAGAGAAGAAACAAATATAGGAAATAGAAATTGCAAAATATTATACGCATAATAGAAAACTTTAGCATCGTGTATTTCGAAACATAACCGAATAAGTACAAATATTTAGGTCACGAAATAACATGTTATTCATTTAAACTTTGAAATTCTTAACAAAGTTGCAACTCGGAAAGAAAACGGCGGAGTTTATTTCAAAGTTGTATAATGTGGTAAACATAAATTTCATGGTTTAACTGAGTACAGGCACGATTTATACACTTAATTTCTGTCTTTAGGCATCAAGACTAACCATTTTAATTCAAATTACAAAAAATCAAGGGATGAAAAATAAAAAGTCTGCGGAACTGGTTTTGCAACAGCTAATATTTACATAATATTAAGTTACAAAATTACAAACGTTTGTAAACGTAAAGTCAAACAGTTGTAAAACACCACAGTACGTATGAGTTTAATTTGTCTATCTGCTCAGTGTTTACACATCCAAGTTATTATAAATTTGTCTCAATTATGTTTTAATGTTTAACACATTTATATAACACGTATTTCGTATTACGGTGATTATATTTATTTAACTCAATTTGTAATAAAATGTAAAAATCCAAAAAAGTTATATCTTGTCGTAACACGAAAAAGCAACCTTGAAAATAATCATACTAAAGATTTGTTTGTTTGTTTGAATTGAATAAGCTCCGAAGCTAACCGATTTGAAAATTTATTTCACTGCTGGGAAGCTACCACAGGGTAATATAGCCTATATTTATTACTAATTTTTTTTTATTTCCGCGTAGACGTAGTCACGGATAATTGCTAGTTTATAATATTTATATCCTAATATTATTATAAGGTAAAATTATGTTTAGACAGTGAAATAACTGCTGGCCATCAGTACTATGCAATATGTTACAAGGCAGAAGCATTGTCTACCTTTAATGGTTTTAGGAATTTACCTTGTATGTATAATCTTTGCTAATTCATTTAATTGTAATATTTTCTGTGACAGTGGAAAGTGATCTGTACTTGATACACTAAATAATTTAATTTATTCCAGTAGTTGGTGAGTCTCACGTGGCATCCGCATCAGAGACTTTGGTCTGGCATCTCTCCAAACACTAACTTGCTCCCGAACTTCCTAATTGAAAGTTTGACACAGACATTAATCGTAAACTTATTCAAGTATAACATAAAACTGGAATCTAACCAATTTACTTTGAATTGCTTTATTTGAATTCAAATTTGTAATCACAGAAGCTTATTTTATTTCAAGTTAAGTGTTAAACATTTTCACACATACCAGGAATTGATAAATTTCATCTTTTCGTGCCAGAAAAGTGATCAGTTAGAAGGAAGTAAATTCCGATTAAATAAAGAGCTACTTTTGTTAATAAAACTTGTTTCTACTTAATATGTCGCTGCAAAAATCTCATATGATTCGTGAGTATGCGTTGCCAATTAAGGCAGCGAGTGGCTACGTTTACGACGTGTTTAAGCCACGACAGGAATATAAGTCCTATAATAAACGTAGTTAAAACGAAATTGGCGTAAAAGTTTCGAGACAATAATTTTGTTGTCGTAATTATGAATCCCCGCAGGTGTGACTTGTACAAGGGGACATAAAGTGCGGTGGAAACGGTGTAACATCATAACTTTCCAGTTTAAAATGTTTGAAATGTGTTTACGCACATTCTCGTGATTTATTCTGAATATGCCGTCGGCAAAACACGTTGTTTCGCTGTTTTATTGTCTTTACGCGGATGCTGATTTACTGCGAAATAAAAAAATGTAAACGAATTTTGCTATTTTTAAAGTTGCGACATGAGAACTGGTAAGATAAATTTTTAACTAAACTTTTTTTTTGATACAACAAATCGATGTTATAATATATTATAACTAGATATATTTAATATATATCTGAAGAAATACAATGAAATCGTATACAAGATGCGATTCACAGCGGGGACAAAGAGTAGTCAAGGAAAGACGCGTGCACTGAGCGTGCCAATTTTAATCGGGCATCGAGTTTCAACTGCATTCCTGCAAACTTACATGTCAAAGAATATTTGCATTCGTTCACTACAATGTACAGAATATAAGATAATAAATAAATTAAAACAGTAGTAAATTGTGTACAAATAAAGACAAGGCCCATTGGATCAGGATCACCAACCATTTCGAATGTACAAAATTAGTACGGAATCTATGGTCCCAAAGAATAAATAATGTAACTCAGTTATTATTTATTTGATAAAAAAAATGATTTATAATTAGGAAT
The DNA here is from genome assembly GCF_912999745.1 of Papilio machaon. NCBI lineage: Eukaryota > Metazoa > Arthropoda > Insecta > Lepidoptera > Papilionidae > Papilio > Papilio machaon. The sequence goes on from NC_060002.1 coordinate 7,220,345, forward strand.
TATGTAATAATGTAAGTTAGGTAAATTAGTAAAAAGTATATAGTGACACCTCTGCGAACGACTTAATCTATGGCCAGACTTCAAACCCTTCACAAATCAGTCGGTACTGTATCGGTACAAAGAAATGCCTTTTAAACACGTTATTTATTTAGGTATTCCTGGATACCGACGTGACTTGCTGTGTTTATATTGGGGGGAGAAATGTTCACGCATAAAAGACAATTAATGCGCACTGCTACTGATTTATTTCGGTCGTGTTGTACATGAACGATAGAGTAATGTCGATTTAACTGAATTCCTTAAGGTATAATATATTTCCCAAATTGTCCTACCGTTCAGTTTTCTTAAGAAATCATTTAGTCTGTAACTTTGTTACTGAAATGCTCAAAGAGTTTATAAGTTTCCTGGGAACTTATGTGTGTTTTTCAAGACATCAAAAGGTTATTTATTACACTATAATCAATAGTAATAATAATAAAAGGCACTTGTATTACTTATTGACCATATTTGCAGTCGTAAAACATGTTTACGCTAAAACCGATGCAAATCTTGAACAGTATCGTTTTCAATCGAACCATATAATCATATAAGTAACAGATGGCGGACATAAAACGCACCGTCAACGGCGCGGGCGCCAGTAAACTAACACGCTCATAAAGGAAACCTGTTTACATGATGAACAGACTATTTGTTCTTCACATACCTTATACCTATAGGTAATAGAGGTAAAGAAACAGAAGCACTAATGATTCAGTATAATTTATCTAGAAAAACATAGTTCTATTCAGGTACAATATCACTTTCAGATATCCCTATTTAATATGTGTTTATATAATAAAAAAAGTTTCTGATTAAATAAAATTAGTTTTACTATTGTTTTTTTTAAGATTTAATATATTTTATATAGAATATTTAATATTCAATTTTTAAGATACCAATTGGAACAGATTATAAATAATATTTTTTTCAAGATAACTTTGTGTTAAAAGGAAAGAGTCATTCAATATAACATCTTAAAATACTCTCCAAAAACCCAACAGTACAACGAGTATGATATAAAAGGTCTTTGGAAAATGAAAATCAATAGAATTTCTCGACTCGGTATATCACTTAGAATGATATATTATTAGAGATGAGACACGTCTCCTCTTTGAAAGGTTTTAAAAATAGCTACAATCGATTTAATGCCTCCCGCTACAGCCTCCGTTCTCACTAATACGACACAAATCAACACTCATTCACCACTTTGCGAAGAGCTCTTCGTAGATTACAGGAGGTATTTACACTTCAATTTGATAATACAGTCACACAACTTATAGGAGTCGGAAAATATGTGAATTAACAATGTCATTTTGACAGCGTCATATTTTGACCAATGAGGGAGCGGCAGCTGCATGGAATAATGTTACCATATTCATAATTTACAAAATTCCATAAGAATATTACTCAAGATGTTTTATTATGTAGATTAATTTGCTAATGTGTTTGAATGTATCAATAGAAGGATTGAAACGAGAAGACAGATTGCAAATCAATTGCTTGGAGGAAGTAACAACATGGAGGACTTTTAGAAGAAGTTAGGAAACTTTTGTTTACTGGTAACCTTTAAAACTTATAGGTCCCCCTGTCATTATCAAGAAACAGACATTGTGTTAAAATTCAGCGATAGTTGGTTACTAACAAAAGCTCGAATTTCTCTACAACATTTGAAAAATACGTATCGAATCACTGACCAAAATCGATACAGTAGTTTAAGCTACAGAAGTCATAATATATTTGACACATATACGATCTTGCGAACTTAAAAATTGTCAAAAGAAGTAACTTGTTACTTCATATAACTTGCATTATAACTGTATGTACACTGTTAAAGTGCTCGCTACCAAAATAAAAAAAACAATATCGCACTCCTAAAGTAAAATTTAATCAGTAAGTAAATTACAAAAATCGTCGTCGATTACCTCTTACATTTGAACAGATTAAAAAGCGGACGCGATGCGAGGCCATTTGTTAAGGGCGTGGGCCTTCAAACGAGCGGATCGCATGTTCATCGTATAATTGTCATAATACGTCAGAACGTTACTTTAAAAGGTAATAATTGTGTTATTTTTAATTGCTTATATGTGTGCATATTTATTTCAATATTATTATCATTAAATATTCAGTTTTAAGTAAAAGATCCTACAATCTACAAGATGTCAAGGCATCTGGAGTATTTCGTCTTCCATAGGATTCTTTTTTACTATCACTACATTTGGATGTGATAACATCATTGTATTCGTGTATTATCTTTCATCACCATCAGCTCACTATACGTCCCCACCAAGGGACTACACTAACTTAGGAGTGACTAGGCCATAGTCAACCACGCTGGCCAAGTGCGGGTTGGTTGACTTCATACATATCTTTGAATTTGTTCTCAGATATGTGCAGGATAAATGTACATATGTAAATCGAAACTTGAAAAATACATTGGTACATGGCGGGAACCCAGGACCTGCAGATTGCAAGTCAAGTGCTTAACCCCTGAGCCACCGACGCTCTTCGTATTCTTTAAATATGTATAAATAATATTTTTTATATCTTGTTAATCTGTTATTATAAGTTCTTAGATGAAAGACAAAATTGGTACAATTTCTTAAAAGTCCAAAGTATGCTCGTACTCGTAGTTAAACAAAATCAAGCCCAGTCTTCGTTTCGGGCCCGTATTTGCAGCACAATTACAGCTTTTCTGAACCTTGGAAACTCCTACTATTTAGAGTATTATTAAAAAAATAAAAAGTGTAAGTATTTAATGATAGATAGTTAAGAAATATTTTTTCTGTTACTGTGTTCCAGAAATTGAAACATGTTTCTGTCCAGAGGCAGACCCAAAATTAGATGGATAGATATAGTGATAAAATACATGAGTGAGTGCCAAGTCTCAGATGAAGATGTCGATAACAGTGCGAAGTGAAAGAAACTAATTAGGAAAGCTGACCACGTCATCATTTGGGATACGAGCTAAGCAAAGAAAGAGAGAGAGAGAGAGAAATTTAAACATGTTACCATTGTGTCGACTACAATAGAAAGTAGAGGAAGTAGATCAATTTAAACTTGTCTATACCAATTTGATTATTCACTAGTCGTTTCCAAGGATCATAGAATAGAAGGGTGATGTAACAGATGCATATAATTTATAGGTAGGTATTTGATGCCCGATATCATACACCGATTGGTCAAAGGCCTCATCGACTAAAGGCTAAACAAACGAAAGCTGTCAGATCGTAAAGTCATCAAACTCAATCACGAATCACGATACGTAGATGTCAAATGCCTTTGACAGAATATGTTTTGATTCCGTTCCCTTCTATCTTTACATTTCACCTGTAGAAAAAACTTCTGTAAGTATAAAAACCAATTGAAAAAAAAGCTACTTACGGTTAGTGACAGGACACGTTTGTATCCAAGTTTACTTTTAGGGAAAGACTAAAAACGGCCAACTTTTACACTTCAAATATTTAATATACTCCATTAATTTAATGAGCTGCAGTATACATAACTAATAAAATGTATTTAATCACATGAAGAGTCCACTCGCTTTCGGACCCGTATTTGCCAACCAATTAGATGAAGTTCTCTTAAAATGTCCCTTCAAGCATATATTTTTATAATTACTATTTAAATGTCTAATAAAATAGTTTTTATATATGCAGAGAAATTACATTGTAATGTAAGTGAAGTGGTTACTTTGATTTGTGACTGCAATGGCTCTTTTATTGACACTTATTGGAACGAAGTTCCTTATCGCGCGTTGTGAAAGGGGGCTAGACGGAAAAAATTCTTATAAATGTTGTCAAGACACTTTTTGCTATAGTGAGTATGTTAACGATGAATGAGCGCTACTTCACCATGACAACGACGTGACAATATATAACGAAAATTCATAGAAATAAAATGTACTTCTTGTGAAGACTTAAGTTTTTTATTCATAGAATAAACATTGGTTCCTTCACTAATTAATCGAAAGGAACTTCGTTCCATCCGGGTGTCCCTTGACACCTCTCAAGTTTTTTTTATCCTTTAAATTGTCTTTGAAAAAAAAAAGGAGTGGGTCATATTAATACAAGTGTTACAGCAGTGGAAATACACAGTTATTGAACAGAGCTAGCGAAACGAGCCCTTTATTAGTCCACATTGTTTTGTGGTACATTTTGTTAAGAAACTATTACTCTGTCGGATTAAGGCTTCGGCACAGTTATTCCAATTTATATCTCAGTTTGTTATCTATCGTAAAAATGCTATCTTACGCTTAAAAAGATAGGGTTTTGTTGTACAATAAAGCATGTAATACACTAACACTCCAAGTAACGACACGTTTAATTAGACAACTTGATACCTCGTCAGAAGCTGACATAAAGGACCCTCATATTAATTACGTCGATATACCATCCTCACGGGTTTAATTATGAAATACCTTGTTTAATTTGAGACACTTTTAAATGAATACAAACTGTTATTTTTTTTTAAAGTAACCACTCTTTGATTACTTAAAAATCTTTCGACGATTTAGAAAAATTCCTCGGACACATCGTCTTTGTACAATTTTGCAAACACTAGCTAATACTGCTCATAAAATTGTACTCAAATTTGATAAAGTAAGCTGACATATCTTTAAATGTACTGACGTCTACAAATGCATCGTTAAATTTTTATCTCTGAGCTCACTTTATATTGGCTATAAAATATCTTCGAATACAAGACAATGTAATATTTTCCAGATTGTTTGTTTAAAGTCTTTTAACATAAAATATATTCATAGTTTCTGTAGCAAATGTTGTAGACAAAATGTAAATTCATTTTAAAATTCAATTTATCGACAAAATATTAAAGAAAGTGATTTCAGAAGAGATGAAAAATAATATTCAAATAAGGTAAGCAAATGGATGAAATGATTCAGCTGTGTCAAAGGAAAGGGTGTATTTTAACAAACATCTCTAACGATGTGCCGGAGGTCAATGTCTAGCCGTCTTCCCATTCTCATTATCTTCTTATAAGTAATCTAAATATAAAAAAGTATCACTGTATACATTGTATTAAATTATTTTAAGTCATATTGAAAAGAGCAAAAGCTACTAAAGAGCTAGAACTTGTAGAGATTCAAAAAACATTCAAAAAACGTATCAATATAACAAACAAAGCAAAAAAAGCATGTAATTGTATTAAGAATTAACGAGGTATGTACAAGATACGAGCGTACATTAAATTAAGCAAGCTGATACGAGGCGATATTCATCACAAAACTTGAGGCAAGGACTCGACAATTAATTAACTTCATGTATCTTTCCCCTGCTTCGATGTTCATTAAACAAAAATAAATTACCCACTTTCCATATCGCGGGATATATGACACTAAAATTTGTTTAAATAAACTTTAGAAATTAATACTATATTTTTAAATGTGTGGATTTTACTATACTATATTTTTCTACAGGTTTTGTTTATGAAATGCAAGTTTTTTTTTTTAAATAAAAAAATCAAATGGCAGTTTTATTAAAAATATTACTTGAAGATATAGCGGTCGGTGAGACCTCGCGTCCATGGTAGTGTTACAATATTTTGATGTCCACAGTTAAAGGTTAATGTAAAATAGCATATTGGTTATCAACACTTTTTTTTTTACTACTTCATCAATTTTTAAACATTTTGTATCTTATTTCAATACTTCTTGTTACCTTCCATCCAATTATAATAAAAAAAACCGTTTCTAAAAGGTGTCTTTTAAAAACACTTTCCGTCTTCAATTGCTATTAAAATAGTGCAGGAGAAATACGAATAATTTAATTTTAGTAAGTTTTTGAATTTGCAGAGCAGAAACAAGGCAATTAAAATAATTAAGTGTAAACACTTCCCTTGTTTCCGCAGCGTCGCTGGATTTCTCACACATTTTATGAAACCCCAGTTAATTTAGAGAAAATGAGCAAACATTATTTGTTGCTATCATTGACACCGTTATTTTCATGTATCTATTATGTATATAACATATTTAATACTAGTTGTCGCCTGCCACTCCGTCCGCGCGGAATAAAAAAAAAGTAATAAATAGCCTATGTGCTCAGACTATGTTAAAGATCCGTTCGGTCGTTCCAGCGATAACTTCAAACAAACATCCATCCATCTAAACTTTCGCATTTATAATATCAGTAAGATGTGTTCTTAAATAATGTTTATTTATGTAAATAATTACTGAACGAAAACATTCGTTGCGACAGATAAAGTATAAAATTTGTTTATCTAATATATAAAATTCTCGTGTCACAGTTTTCGTCACCGTACTCCTCCGAAACGGCTTGACCAATTCTCATGAAATTTTGTGAGCATATTCAGTAGGTCTGAGAATCGACCAAAATCTATTTTTAATTTTTTTTAACTGCGCGCGGACGGAGTCGCGGGCGACAGCTAGTTTTATATACAGGAAAGTCATGTAAAACACGGAAATACAATTGTAGTACTCTTATGGAATGTAAATTAAATAAAAACGATAGCGAGACTAACCCTTGCTTTTGTTTATCTACATTTTTTACGCTACGATAATAGCTGTATAAAGGCGACTGAACAAAGCAAAATTCAAATAGACGCATAAATCCATTTGAATTACGAGTATGTCTTGTCCTAAATGCTCTTTCCTCCGGAGCTTTTGAGCAGTGTCGTGCGAAATTACAGCCTCTGTGCTAGCTAAGACATTTGTGATACGCAAACCAACAGTCTGTCCGGCCAAGGATATATGTTTACTTTGGATGTTAGATCTATATTCTTGTTATTAGAGTAATTCATGCGATAATTGACATATTTGTAGTATTAATTTCAGTTAACGGATGGAAACTGGCATTGGACGCAAATGTCTATCATATATTATTTAAGTTTCTGAATCTGAAATGATTTAAAAAACAATAATCTAAGTAGGGGAAAAAGAGACATTTAAAATGTTACCAAACATATTTTCCAAACCAGTACGACTAAGGGTCCTTCAAGAAGCGAGCAGTTTCTCTAGCATTGCGCACGCAAAGTTCTATGCAAGTTAATTATTAAACAAATTTGTAATCTTCAATTATTTTTACAAATAGGAAAATAACAACAACGGATATTATTTATTCCGTAATATTACGTATACAAAGAGAAAAGATACGGTTCGTATTTAGCAACACGATTCCTGATAGGCTCGGTATTGTTTGTGGGGGCGATGTCTGTGCGGGATCATTACACTCTACGTAACATATCAACAAAAAGAACAACGAATTGAATAATTGCCAGAAACCAAACAAAATACTCGTTTTCGAAGTGCTTGATACATTTGTCAACAAGCTTGTTAAATTTAATGTACGAGTAATAGCAAAGATTGTCAGAAGGGGAAGAAAACCATGGTAACATTAATTCTTGTATATTATGACGTATAATTAATTTATAGCTTAAAAATCGTAATTGTTTGATTCAAATTCAAAGAGGTTATATTCAACAGTAGTCAGCCAGCAACAATAACATAGAAGACAGTCGTAAAATAGAATTCCGCGGTGCGTCTGATGAATGTACGAGACAGGCCTAATTTTAGACCACGTTTTTAGACGTAGATTTTGCGGAGAAGGAGATGCATATAATAATAATAATATAATATATTTTGTTAATTTTTTTTTTTATAAAATGTATTATATAAATAATAAGAGAATAAATGAATAAGAATATTTAATAATAATAATCTATCTTTGCGTCACTTACCTTTAATCGACGAATGAAGCGATTAAAGGTAAGTAATGCATCTGCAATTACGAATGTCTATGGGCAGCGGTCGTTACGCTTTTTCGGCGTATTTTAGTGGCTGCTTATTTGTTTGCTGCCTTATGTTAAAAGAGATTCAAATAAATTATAGAGCGGACATTAGTGACATTTCCATACTAACTAGCGCAAATTTCAAACGTATATGACTTAACTTACATGCAGGATTTCAAAGTAGACTTGGTACCTAGTGGTACCAAGTTGTGGATTCCATTTTCTTTAATCTTATCGGCTTTTGATACATTAAATTAAAAAATTAGATACATTTAAATATAAATTTTTAAACATCACTTGTAAATAGTAAAAGGTAATTTGTATAATTTATATATATCTATTCTATTAATGTATTAAATTACAGAAAACAAGACAGAAAACATCAAGTTAACAATATATTGGTGTAATTAATACTGAAGTAAGTTACCCTCCATTGTTATTTTACAACGATCTTCATTATCTCGTTAAAACATCTCGAATGTTCTCTATCGAAGAAAACTTGGTGTTCGTGTATTGTTCAATATGTTATTATTCTAAGATTTCTATAACGTTGTACCACAGATAACAGATGTAACGTACATTACAAAGAAAATATGTACAAATTAAAACAAACTAGCTTTTACCCGCGACTCCGTCCGCGCGGAATAAAAAAAAATGCACACAAGATAAAAAAGTTCCTATGTCCGTCTCCTAGTTCTAAGCTACCTCCCCATCAATTTTTAGCTATATCAGTTCGACCGATCTTGAGTTATAAATAGTGTAACTAACACGACTTTCTTTTATATATATATATACTAGCATTTACCCGCGACTCCGTCCGCGCGGAATAAAAATTAGAAAACGGGGTAAAAATTATCCTATGTCCGTTTCCAGGTTCTAAGCTACTTGCCCATCAATTTTCAGTCAAATCGATTCAGCCGTTCTTCAGTTATCAATAGTGTAACTAACACGACTTTCTTTTATATAAATTTAATCATTGAAAATTCTCTTCACTAATATTTCTTCGTGGGACATATTATTTATTAAAATAATGTCGAGCGCTTGATGGTTCCAATATACAAAAAACAAATAACAATGATTATTATTAAAAGGTCATAGCCTAATATATTAAGTCGTTAATAGCGTTAGAAATAATATCGATAGTGGGCGTATTATGAATATTTTTGACAATTTCTTTCGTATCGTAATCGTCAATTATGTCCAAAATTGGTATGATATTTTTAGTTTACACCGGATAAGCTGCACAAATTTTAATACAAATAAAACCCACTGTTGAGATGTACGGTTTTATTGCAATATTATATTTCACTTTATGACTAAAGTTACTTTTTAGCCGACTTCAAAAAGAAGGAGGTTACCAATTCGACTGTATTTTTTTTCTTTTTTATGTGTGTTACCACGAAACTCTGCCCCTGGTGGTCTGATTTTGATAAAAAAATATTTTAATCGAAAGGAAGTGCTTGCAGATGGGTCCCATTTTTTTTTAAATAACTAGAAGACTAGTAGATTTTGAATTTAGCGTCAAAAATTTTATTTTTAAACGTTAATCTTTAAAGAAAAATAATGCAATTAAATAAAATACCCAGCATATAAGAGCTTTCTATGTACATTCTATTCAACTAAGATCTTGGTTTTAGGAAATATTGCGTAAGTCTTTCGCAAAGGGCGTGCGAATGACGTCGTTAAAGGAATTATTTATGGTGTCCCATAGTCAACTTTACTATATCAACTGAATGTTGCCGCATAAAACACTCTGCTTTGTGAGTGGATGTAAAAACTTTTCGTGTACGAAATGATAGTCATAATTTACACATATATTATTTTACTACAAAATTCAATTGCTTTGTATAAATTTCGTTTATCAATATTATATTAAAAAAAAAATGGGACCCATCTGCAATCACTGCCTTTCGATTAAAATAATTTTTATCAAAATTGGACCACCAGGGGTGGAGTTTCGCGGTAACACACATAAAAAATACAGTCGAATTGATAACCTCCTTCTTTTTGAAGTCGGCTAAAAACTCCTTAGATTTCATATCGTCTTCGCTCCATCCATCTATCACTTCCATCTGAATTCCCTCCCTTTTTACGCATTTCCACTTTCACACAATTCATCCATACTTTTTTAAAAGTTATTTAATAGTTTAATATGTTTTCATTAGTATCTCAATTATATGTTTATTTAATAATCTGTTTTAATGGAAATCTTTGCTGGAATATTTCATATAAATTCATACCATTATGGAATAATTGACTAAGATATTGCCTCCATTATTACATTTCCATATTCATGGGCTCAGCGAGCTATATACATTACAGTAATGAAGCAAGACGTAAGAAAATATCAATTTAACTTGAATATGAAGTTATACATGTTATATATAACTTAGGTTACCACTATCAAATATGGGAATAGAAAAAAAAAAGAAGTTTTTCGTGAAGACAAATCAGAAATGTTTATTCATAAAAAAAGGATGCGACGTATATTGAGAGTCGTACAGTAGCACAGAAATACGGGAGCAAGAACAATTTATTTATAGTTTTAGGTACATTCGTAAATAAGAGAAATCCGCAGTAAAGACGCGTAGCTCGGCGCATGCGCCCGCGCCGCTGGCATTTGGAATATGTGTGTGTTTCTCGATATTGTTTTGTTTCTCGATATCGTTTTGTTTCTTAATATCGACTTGTTTCCCGATACTTTGAAATTAGTTCGATGTGATTTTAAGTGATTGTATGTGAAGTGTTTGTGATTTTATGGTTTATATCGAATTAGGTAAATATTGTTTTAATTAATTTGCTTTATTTGGTGACATTTAAGTTATAAATTATTAGATTTTTAGTTATATTTTTTATTTTAAATAATATTTATATCAGTATTTTAGTGAGAAATTAAAACCTTAACATTAACAAAAATAATATCTAGATGCAAAATGTACTTATAATATAATTAATATTATATATTCTAATATTTAGAAGGATGGTTGGATAGATGTTTGTTTGAAGGTGTCTCCAGAACAGCTCAACGGATTTAGCTGAAATTTGGCATAGATTTAGAAGAACACATCGGTTACTAATTAAGTTTATTTCTTAATTCCGCGCGGACGGAGTCGCGGGCGATAGTTAATCTAATTGGAATGTAGTCAGAAGTAAAGTTTAGGAATTACATTTTTTTGCAGCCGTTCTGTTATTAAATGTGTCCAAGTAACAGACAATTAGAACATTTTTGAAACTATTGCATGTTTGGCTTCATTTTTCATATTTTGCAGTAGCATTTTATGAATATAAAACATCAGTGTTATCGCATTAAATTATCATCACAATCAACGCTATGTTTATAAAAAATACACGACTTTAGTAATTGATAGATCGATGTTATAAAAAATATTATATTCCACAAATTCCGTAGACCTTATTCATTCCGATATCTACGCTTTTAAGATCTACGCTTTTGCATCAAACTAATCGGGTTAGTAAACATAAAAGTTATGATAGTAATCCCTAAGTTTCTTCCATTACTTCTTTCAGTTTTAATACTTTAGAGAGAGGCAATGATAATGATAAGAGAGAGATAAGTTTTTTTTAATATCTTAATTAATTTCTACGTTACTAATTTTAATAGTATTTGATCGTAATTTAGTGAGGGTTAATATGAGCAATATATCATGTGTGTTATAGTTAGTAATAACTCGCTGAATAAAAGTGCAGGCTGATATAATAGTAAACGTGGGGGCATTTTGAACTGTCGCTGTATGCCGGCCCCTGATTTATTAGGTCACCGCAAACCACTCCGCGCTGTTGTCATTTCAACGTATTTTTTGTACTGATTGTAAAAGCTAGTTTGGTTATTTATCGATTGATTGGCAAATGGCGTGCTTTATTTAATTACTTTATAGTTTTGCGATTTAATTTGGCTCTTAAAAAGGTGTACATAGTACTTCTTTTCATCTTACTGGCCTTACTTGATTACATAAAATAAGTATGAAGTAGAAACTTTGTTATAGGTGTTACCCATCCCATCTATATCATGTGCCCATCATTTTCTTTGCAAAATGTTTCCTTTTCATCTATCATACAAATAAGGGTAGGCTAAGAGTATTAATTTTCATCGCCAGTTTAGTCAAAATTTTAAAAAACAAAAATATACGTTCTCCGTCCACAAACATTATAAATAAACATACCTGAACTAAATCTCGTCCATCCTTAGGCTACTAAAGCTGATAGATGGATGAAGATGAATAACGTTTATTTTCTTAAGATGTTTTGCCTTACTATTCTCGTTATTCATAGAAATACTTGAAGATAAATAAAGCTAATCTCGGTATGATTTGTTTAATAATATGTGCGAATATTGTGAGTTGGCAGATGGATACAGTTTAGCGGGAGGATGTACCAAATTGATCAGGTTTGTTCCCCGCGCGCCGCGTCGTGCGACCCGGATTCTATTGGCGGTCTATTGCATGCTAGCAATACATTGTAGCTCGGATTTAACGCTACATATTTTTAATCAACGTAATTTTTCTCGTTACAACATTGAAATAACGAATGATAGATTTGAAAGCCGAAAACCTGTTATGTCGAACCCGCATAGAATATAATAAAGACAGACAGATGATGACTTTTTTAATTTTAACACATTTAGGAAGCGTGTTTTTTAAAGTCCCGAAACAATACATTTTGATATTAGTAAAAATATTAACTTCTGTACCCTGAGCCACTTATTAGTTCCTTAAGCAGCCCATTAGTGCAATTTTTTCATACTAAATAAAACAAAGGACAGGATAGAAAGGACTTCCATAGTGATAGTTCCAAGTGCAGCAGTAAGTCTTTTAAAGTAATTAAAACAATTCTATATGGTGATAGCACCAGGCCTTTAAGTATTTCCTACAAATTCGTATAAACAAAGGGAACAAAAAGTTAATAGACACAAATTTCCCTAAGCTGCCATCCCATTTACATTTCCCTTCATTGCTTTATCCGTTTTAGTGTTTTCATTAAAATCACAACGCCTCTTTTCTGCGATCAACAAAAAGTAACCATTATTAAAATCAAATCGCTCAAACAATTCTTTTTTTTTTCTTTTTTTCTTCATACTTCTTTATTTAAAGCGTAAGTTCCCACTGTCAATAGTACAAAAGTTTTCAAAAGAAATTAAGAGGGATGTAGAATAATTTGTCTATATGTATTCCGGCAGTGGAAAACTGCATAATTAATCAAGCATAGCTATTTGTCTGATGATACTTTGGCGTTCAAACAAATGAAATGCAGATACTTGAATCACGTAATGTACCTACAATAGTCAATTCTTAAATGTTTCTTTCAACTATTTACTATACTGTTACTTAGCTTCTAATCTTCAATCTAGGATACAACTACTGTAGTCTTTTGCTTTATTTTTCTTCCTTAATTAAGTTGATTTTTAGCCGACTTCAAAAAGAAGGAGGTTATCAATTCGACTGAATTTTTTTTTTTTTTTTTTTTTTTTATGTGTGTTACCGCGATACTCCGCCCCTGGCGGTCCGATTTTGATAAAAATTGTTTTAATCGAAAGGAAGTGCTTGCAGGTGGGTCCCATTTTTTTGTTTTTTTTTTTAAATAACTAGAAGACTAGTAGATTTTGAATATAGCTTCAAAATTTGTTGCGGAAATTAGGGACATTTTTGCTTTCAGCGCTTACGTAGGCTAAACTATAGGACCTACATAAAAATGATGTATGGCGAATTGTAGCTCTTTAAATGTGCTAAATAAAAGTCCGCGATAGCATATATCTATCTTTTATAGTTTTCTCACAATAACCATTTTTTTCTTTAGAAACATTAATTAAATTCATGCCCTATTTCCGACGCTATTATTCAAGTTCAGTATTAACCCTTATGTAAATAAATATGTTCATTATCAAGAGAATTTAATGTAGATTATATTTGCAATTGAAACTATATCATTCTGTCAAATAGTTTAGGAGATATCGTAAGAATAAAATTACGCGGAAACGAAAAATGCTACATCGCGTTACAATGAATAGCACAAATTTGCTTTCTGGGCTTACGTAGGTCAAACTATATGACCTACATTAAAATGATGTATGGAGTAATTATAGATCCTTAAATTTGCTAAATAAAAGTCTCAGGTGGCATATATCTATCATCTATGGATGTCTCACAAAAACCATGTTATTATGAACAAACTTCGATTAAAATGCACACGAAAAACAGCGTCGTAAGCTTACGGCGCTATTATATTATATTCGATATGAATCCTTATCCAAATAAATATGTTTGATGGCTAGAGTATTAAATGCAGATTACATTAGCCTTTAAACTATGTAATTCTGATCAATAGTTTGGAAGATATTAAATTATTAAAAACTACGCGCATTCGAAAAATGCTACTGCGGCGCGCGGCTGGACAAAATTAAAGGCACGCTACGATGTATTATTTCGTTAATTTTCAATTTGTATACCGATTTTGATAATTATTTCATTGTTTAAAGGATAAGTGGTTATCTGGTGTATTCTAAATTAGTTTTTGAATTGAAGTACACACATATTAAATAGGAAAGTCCTTTTCTTTATTTGTCTTATTTATGTCCTTATACGTATTAAGGAAATTTGTAATTAAACTTCAAATTCACTAAAAATAGAGAAATAAAACAAACATTTTAAGAAAAAAAAATAGCCGACTTCAAAACAAAAAAAACTATCTCAAACAAAATGCGCTCAAAAGTAACTTAAAAAAAACAATTTCAAACAAAATGCACTCAAAAGTAACGTAAAAAAACAATTTCAAACAAAATGCACTCAAAAGTAACGTAAAAAAACAATTTCAAACAAAATTCACTCAAAAGTAACATAAAAAAACAATTTCAAACAAAATGCATTCAAAAGTACCATAAAAACAATCTCAAACAAAATACACTAAAAAGAAACAAAATAATGTCATGAAAACTTCTTTCTTTCTTTCTTCTCTCTTTCAAAAACCCTCTAAACTCTAAAGAAAGTTCTCTTCTTTCTTGTAACATGTCTATATTGTATAATTATTGTTATTTTGGAGTCGGTTTCGGCCTAAGTAGGGACATAAACGTAAGTATGTCTAATACATCTCAAATATAAAATGTCACCTATTTACTTCGGCCGACACCGACTGCGAAATAACAATAATTATACAATATAGACATGTTACAAGAAAGAAGAGAACTTTCTTTAGAGTTTAGAGGGTTTTTGAAAGAGAGAAGAAAGAAAGAAAGAAGTTTTCATGACATTATTTTGTTTCTTTTTAGTGTATTTTGTTTGAGATTGTTTTTATGGTACTTTTGAATGCATTTTGTTTGAAATTGTTTTTTTATGTTACTTTTGAGTGAATTTTGTTTGAAATTGTTTTTTTACGTTACTTTTGAGTGCATTTTGTTTGAAATTGTTTTTTTACGTTACTTTTGAGTGCATTTTGTTTGAAATTGTTTTTTACTTTTTTTATTTGTGTTAATATTTTCTTTATTGTATGAACGAACCTTAATATTTTGTATCTTTCTGACGATTCCTTTGCTAATGGAATGTCCGAAATTAAAATTTGCGTTTGATGTAGACTCAAAGAGAAAACAAATATTGTAGTATCCGGTGACATTCCTCGAAAAATGTTTTGAATTACGACTTGTGTTAAG
Organism: Papilio machaon; assembly: GCF_912999745.1. NCBI lineage: Eukaryota > Metazoa > Arthropoda > Insecta > Lepidoptera > Papilionidae > Papilio > Papilio machaon. Next base: position 7,235,799 of record NC_060002.1, read on the forward strand.
ATATATTTTGAATGTTAATTCGTAAATATTAATTGTTAATATCTATATATATAAAAGAAAGTCGTGTTAGTTACACTATTTATAACTCAAGAACGGCTGAATCGATTTGACTGAAAATTGGTGGGTAGGTAGCTTAGAACCAGGAAACGGACATAGGATAATTTTTACCCCTTTTTCTATTTTTTTATTCCGCGCGGACGGAGTCGCGGGTAAAAGCTAGTATCTATATATATAAAAGAAAGTCGTGTTAGTTACACTATTTATAACTCAAGAACGGCTGAATCGATTTGACTGAAAATTGGTGGGTAGGTAGCTTAGAACCAGGAAACGGACATAGGATAATTTTTACCCCTTTTTCTATTTTTTTATTCCGCGCGGACGGAGTCGCGGGTAAAAGCTAGTATCTATATATATAAAAGAAAGTCGTGTTAGTTACACTATTTATAACTCAAGAACGGCTGAATCGATTTGACTGAAAATTGGTGGGTAGGTAGCTTAGAACCAGGAAACGGACATAGGATAATTTTTACCCCTTTTTCTATTTTTTTATTCCGCGCGGACGGAGTCGCGGGTAAAAGCTAGTATCTATATATATAAAAGAAAGTCGTGTTAGTTACACTATTTATAACTCAAGAACGGCTGAATCGATTTGACTGAAAATTGGTGGGTAGGTAGCTTAGAACCAGGAAACGGACATAGGATAATTTTTACCCCTTTTTCTATTTTTTTATTCCGCGCGGACGGAGTCGCGGGTAAAAGCTAGTATCTATATATATAAAAGAAAGTCGTGTTAGTTACACTATTTATAACTCAAGAACGGCTGAATCGATTTGACTGAAAATTGGTGGGTAGGTAGCTTAGAACCAGGAAACGGACATAGGATAATTTTTACCCCTTTTTCTATTTTTTTATTCCGCGCGGACGGAGTCGCGGGTAAAAGCTAGTATCTATATATATAAAAGAAAGTCGTGTTAGTTACACTATTTATAACTCAAGAACGGCTGAATCGATTTGACTGAAAATTGGTAGGCAGGTAGCTTAGAACCAGGAAACGGATATAGGATAATTTTTACCCCTTTTTCTATTTTTTTATTCCGCGCGGACGGAGTCGCGGGTAAAAGCTAGTATCTATATATATAAAAGAAAGTCGTGTTAGTTACACTATTTATAACTCAAGAACGGCTGAATCGATTTGACTGAAAATTGGTAGGCAGGTAGCTTAGAACCAGGAAACGGACATAGGATAATTTTTACCCCTTTTTCTATTTTTTTATTCCGCGCGGACGGAGTCGCGGGTAAAAGCTAGTATCTATATATATAAAAGAAAGTCGTGTTAGTTACACTATTTATAACTCAAGAACGGCTGAATCGATTTGACTGAAAATTGGTAGGCAGGTAGCTTAGAACCAGGAAACGGATATAGGATAATTTTTACCCCTTTTTCTATTTTTTATTTCGCGCGGACGGAGTCGCGGGTAAAAGCTTGTTTTATATATTTTCAAGATGTGATGTGGACCACAAAAATATTATGCTAGAGACGAACGTAAATTATTGATTTAAAAAAAAATAAAGTATAAAAATATTCCCATGTTGACGTTATCGATGAATTTAGATGAAAATAATTTAAAAATTGCAATTTTCATGTTAACACTATTACACTTGATGACAATGCTATAAAGTGGAAATAAATTTTGAAATTAAAGCTTACACTTACAAAGTTGTCAATAATCAACCATCAATAAACATCGTTTTGACCTTGAAATTATGTCCATCCTACTCATATTATAAATGCGAATGTTTAGATGGATAGATGTTTATTTAAAGGTATCTCCAGAACGGCTCAACGGATCTCGACGAAATTTGGCATAGATGTAGAGCATAGTCTGGAAGAACACTTAAGCTACTAAATAAGTTTTTTTAATCCCGCACGAATCGAGTCGCGGGCGTAAGCTAATCTATCTTATCTATATATATAAAAGAAAGTCGTGTTAGTTACACCATTTATAACTCAAGAACGGCTGAATCGATTTGACTGAAAATTGGTGGGCACGTAACTTCGAACCAGGAAACGGACATAGGATAATTTTTACCCCGTTTTCTATTTTTTATTCCGCGCGGACGGAGTCGCGGGTAAAAGCTAGTCTTATATATATAAAAGAAAGTCGTGTTAGTTACACTATTTATAACTCAAGATCGGTCAAGACCTTAGAACTAGGAGACGGACATAGGAATAGGACTTTTTTATCTTGTGTGCATTTTTTTATTCCGCGCGGACGGAATAGCGGGCGAAAAATAGTTTATAATAAATACTAAGTAAATATGACTAATGCTTTTATTCCTCACTATAAATGGAATATGGCAAAACAAATAATCTATTTATAAAGCTGAATATCTCTAACGGATATTTGTATACGGTACAAATTGTTTTTCGTCTGTCAATAGAATATTATCCTGTGTGAGTCGAACACCATAAAGGTTCCATCTAGTCGTACGTTCGGCGTACATTTGTCATGAATGGACGGTCCATTACAAATATATTGGACATTCGAACATTTATCATTCGTTTAACCAGACCCGCGTTTCCGTTGTTGTTTGACCGCCTTTATTGTTATTAATTGAGACTAACAAAATTCTGGTATAAATTGCATTTTCCATTTAGATGTATAAATAAAAGTATTTTGTAATTAAAGTGCGGAACTCTTTAATTGGTTATTAAATTTGACCCTTAGCGTAGATTTCTTATACTAATCTACACTGAAAGAGAGCACTTAACAAGTTCGGTAATGTAAGTTTAGTATTATAAACAGGAAGAAACGAATTAATAATAATTATTTGTATTAGTTGACACCAATTAAAAAAAAAATTGTTAAATCTTGACAACGGATGTTAAACATAATTTTTGAACGAATGATTCAGAATAACTAAGTGCTAACTGGTCATATGGTGAACATATTTGTTGTTAAATTGGTACTAAAATTAACCTATAATGATAACCAAGTTATTAAATGTTGATTTTGTTTGCCAAAATTTATAAAATTATAGCTGTCGCCCGCGACTCCGTCCGCGCGCAATTAAAAAAAACTTAATAAGGGTATGAAAAATAGATAGTAGCCGATTCTCAGACCTACTAAATACGCATATAACATTTGGTAAAAATCGGTAGAGCCGTTTCGGAGGAGTACGGTAACTAACATTGTGACATGGAAATTTTATATATAAGACTAGCTGTCGCCCGCGACTCCGTCTGCGCGCAGTTAAAAAAAACTTAATAGGAGTATGAAAAATAGATGTTGGCCGATTCTCAGACCTACTCAATATGCTTAAAACCTGGATAATAAGTTATTTATAAAAATTAACTTTAATAAATAATGTTTCATTTAATTCTAAAATGCACGTACGTACGTAAAAGCAGAGCAGTCAAATGCCCAGAGATAATTAACTCGAGTGTCGAATTCAATTCGAACAAAGCTGTTAACGCTAAAATTCGTGAAATTCGCAATCTAAATACGCACCCACTAAAACCGGTCTAATATGCGGTTGAAACGCGTCGCTCCACAAATGAACTGTTGATTATACAATGACAATTAGAAAAGTAACTCGGAATAATTACTACATTTGTATACGATTTATACGAATCATGAAATTGTAATAATTTAGAATTTTGGGTAGTTGAATAGTTGATAACACGGCTTATAGAGAACAAAGATAAGTGAATACCCAAGCAATGATGGTGGTGATGAGAGTTTTCTGGTAAGAAAGTTGTGGACTTTTGAATGGTACAAGTTTCACTATTAAATTATTCACCTTTGCCACCTAGTACAGTATAGATACAGTGTACCAGAACTTTGGCAAGCTGATAAATAAATGTAAGTTACAGCTTTTACTTCAATATCGTTTGATTAGTTGATTCCATTTTTTACTTCTATTGTCGGTGCGCAATTTATCATCATTCAAAAGTGAGATGTTTATAAATAAAAATGAGTAGTTGTTTGAGAAGATTTAAGCGTCGTGTATTAAGCAATTGATCTGCGAGTGTTGGCGTAACGAGCTCGTATCTGACCTCGTGAAGATCTTATTGCACCAATTATGGCTAATGGTTAGCTTAGCTCTGTCCTATGTAGCTATGATAGCACCACTTAATTCTAGCTGTTGATTCTAGCACGTCTCAAATATCAATTATATCGGATTAATTCTGTCAATATGATCAAATTTTTGAACCTTTTGAACAGAAAGTGGTTCTCAATTCATCTATATGATTTTAACGTTTATAACCTTACTAGCTGTCGCGCGCGACTCTGTCTCGCAGAATTAGAAGAACACGTAGTTAGTAGCCTATGTGTTTTTCCAGCCTATGTTCTACATTTGTGCCAAATTTTATCAAGATCCGTTGTTGAGCTGTTCCGTAGATACCTTCAAACAAACATCCATCCATCCATCCAATCATTTGTATTTAAAATATTAGTAAGATTTATAATAAATGAATATGCCTCATTACCATTAACCCTGTATATCAATAAACGAGGCTTCAGGAACCTTGTTACCAGTAACAAGTCTAGTTTGACAAATTCGCATGTGAATTGAAATTTGTTTGCTACTAACAATAGCACTAAAAATGACTAAGATCAAAGTGTTTAAAGAAAAGTGGTAGTAGTATAGAACAAAAAATGTGTAATATTAAGAGATGATTAAAAGAAAAATCTCAGTTAATTTTACAATAGTAAATTTAAAATGTAAAATATCTATTACGCTCAGTGGCAATATTACGTATGCACATAATGATCGTACAGGCTTGACCGACTTAGGTTGACAATTGTCGAAAATGAATATTACCATTAGAAAAGAATTCTTTTGTATCGACATACATTCTAACATAATTGTATATAACTTAACTTTTGTGAACGTACACAAGAAAATACAATGACTTTGGAAGAACATTCGACGACTTATAACTTCAATACGTCTTGCATAATTTAGATTTTGTTTTACTCGAGCAAAATGTCTTTTGTGATTATGGAAAAATTTGTGTTTTAGTGAATACAAAGCTATGTTTGTAGTATCCAGGTATTATTTGATGTTTTAACACTCTAATTAACCAACATCAACATTTGATTGATATATATATATGAGAACGCTGTGGTGTACGCGATCGGTGCCCATAGACATCTGCAATTGCAGATTATCCTACTCCGTCAAACCCACATCCCCTTCTCATCCTTTTCTAATAAGAAAAAGGTGGGAAGAGAGAGGAGACTAAAATTAGGCCTCCGGCACGTACACTCATCAAATTGTACGCGAAATTGCTTTTACTTCACGCCTGTCTTCTTTGTGGTCGTGGTATTTCACCGGGCGAGATACTTATTATTAAGTTCCTTATGTTTTTTTACTAGATTAATTTTTGCCTTTTAATGTTTGAAAATTAGGAAAATATCAATTATGAGATTAACTTATATAGAAACGGCTAAAACACTCAGGTATATATACCACGCTCACGCTCAATTGAGCGACGGGCCGCGTCCGCGAAATAATACCAGTCCCACTCACCCTGATGAAGGGCCCCCGAAGGGCTCGAAACTAGTCGGTGCCGACACCGGATATATATATATGTGAGTGTTTTAGCCGTTCCTATATAAGTTAATGATAATGTCTTACGAAAGTTTGAATAATTTAATTATGAGATTTTCGTCTTCTACGTTTGTATGTAACAGACTACATAGCTTCTTTTGTATTTTTTTTAGTTTCGGATGTTTTTGTAATTGTTAGTAATATGAAATTTACTTGAAATAAAATTAAAACTTGCATTATAAGTTGTTTATGAAAATGTGTTACGATCATAAAAGCAACGTAACGATAATATTTTGTTAACATCAGCCGCGTTATGGATGGTAATAAAGGCGTGAACATTCCTAAACATTTTAACAATTTGTGTCATACAACGGTTATTGAAACAGCTAGTGTATTTTTCACCTCATTTTATTTATAAAGGATTTTGAAGTCTGCTTTAATAGCATTTTTAGACCTTTTTGTTATTAACATGCGACCTTTAATTTACTAGAATATTTCAAGGCCCTTTAAAATGAATTCATAAAGGGTTCTTTATTCAATTTGTATTTCATATAAGTTAGCTTTATACTTCTTTTTTATATCAAAGTACAATTGCAAAAAAAAAAAAAAAACGTAGACAATGTTGATAATACAAAAGTCTTTAGAAAATTCTTATGAAACAAAGGTGAAATTGTTTCATCATAGATTTACTTTCATTACGAGAAAGATGTACAAACATCTCATTAGAGATGAGATTTACAAGTGAATGCAAGTTTGTCATCAACTAAAAATGAGACAAAATAAATCCAGCTGACGTTGCGCATACCTTCAAAGGAAATTCAACTCTAAGTAGTAAACTAAAGGAAGACTGAAGAAGGAGTGTTGTCAAATTATCGTTTGAAGTGAGCCCCTTTGATGTAGGTAGTGTAGTTTAGAGATTCGGCTCGGTTGGTGAACGTTTTCATGGCCTACGCTGTATGCATTGTTAGAATTATACGGTTAATTATAGTTACAATCATTGGTTAGGTTAATGAAGTGAAGATGGAAGAGGGTGAGATTTATTTTAAGCTAAGTAATATACAATGTCTCTGAAGAATGTTGGAACATGATTTATTATATGTTGAAGTAATGCGTGAGATAAATTAAAATCGTAAATCGTAAAATAGATTCTTACTAAAGTATAAATAATAGAAAGGTACAAATTAAATTAAATAGACTAGCAGTCACCCGCGACTTCGTCAGAGCAGAATCTAAAACAGCCTATAATATTCCTGCGTGCATCAGCTACCTTCCTGTAATATCCACCTCAAAATCGGTCCAGCCTTTCTAGAGATTATCCAGAACAAACGCGGCCTTCCGGACAGACGTACAGACAGACAGGCAAACATTATAAGTTGGTAAATGAGCATCTGTATTCGCCAAAGTAGTAATGCAACTCCTGACAATGGACATCTACACTTGCAGATGTGTTTTCTACCTTTCATCAACGAAAGAGAGGACGCACAAAAAGAGGACATTCCCCTTCCTATGCATCCCTACCTTCAACAAATCTACTTCTCCTTTCCATCATTTCCTTATGAGAAAAGGGTGGTAAGGGAAAATAAGCTAAAATTAGGCCTCCGACACGAACACTCATCTGACGAAACGCGGAATTGCTTTCACTTCACGCTTGTACTGTGTATTTAATTACTTAGGAAGTGGTGGAATTAATCCTATGGGATTTAACGTATAATATATCCCAATAAAAACAGCCCATGTGCAAAGAACGATTTAAATGACCGTAATTAAAAGCAATATCTCTAACAGCAACGAGCATATGAACCTAATAAAAGTCACACGTGTCTTTAAATACTTCCAGAAAGTCCCATAAGATCGCATCGATGTAATGATCTCCTTTTGTCCCGCTTTACGACCTACCGCACGTATAATGAGCCACCCATAAAGCTCATTTAACGTCGCGTGGTTATTTTAAAACTGTGACCATAGAGGGCGGCATCTCTTTTATTTTCATAGACTATTTCCTTTTCACGATCTATCACATTTCTCGGAACCGAACGATTTAAATACGGGGAGCGTTGTTGGCGCCAAAGCAATTACAATCTGAAATGATGACCGAGCCAAATGGAATGTCAGCGCGTGTCACAACAGAGAAAATCAACGACTTTCATCAAATTATAAACTCCTTTGTAGTATGTATGAATTAATTGTAACTGACAGATAAATATACAATGTGCGCTTTTGCAGATTTGTTTTAGCAAGAGAATGATGACCGGATATTTGCACCAATTTGCACAGTTTGGATTTACCAGGAGCTATATTATTAATTAATCTGCTTTAGTACATTTGAAAGGAAATTCTTAGTTAAATATTTTATCATATTATCTTATATATAAAATTTTCGTGTCACAATGTTAGTTATCATACTCCTCCAAAACGGCTTGACCGATTTCTATAAAATTTTATGTGCATATTCAGTAGGTCTGAGAATCGGCTACTATCTATTTTTCATACCGGGGTATGAAAAATAGATAGAGTCCTGTGCGACAGCTAGTATTAACAAAGCTCATATCAATTATTCGGTATTTAAGATACGATTTTTTTTATTAAATGATATGTATATCTTACAGTCTTGTTACATCTTAGTTGACTTAGAGTATCAAATAAAGAAAATAATTTTAATTAAAGGCATAAATTTTTATAATTTAGTTAAACAACTGTATTAAAGTTTCAAAACAATAAATCAACAAACCCCAAAGTAACAGAAACATGGTATCTCGTGACCCCTATTTAAAAGTTAAATTAAAACTCAGTTATATCCGGCCCGCTAATTACGTTCCCGATGGTATCCGTTACCATAAACCAGGAGCTCACAATACACCCCCATGATGGTTATCTCGAACGACACAAGATCAGCGACAAATTATCGCATGACGTGAACCTTTTGTTGGTGATGACACAGATAAGACGGGGTGAGGAATACAAGCTTGTTGTACTGAAATATACAATACTGCTTAAAGGAATCTAAGATGCTCTTTGGTATATTTAAATCTGATGTCTATTGACAAGTATAATATTTCTTTGAAATTAATTGCTATACGAAGGTTCAAGGATGGCACGTGTATTAATAATCTTATGAGTGATACATCTTATAAAGGAAGCCATAGCATAGTAGCCATTTCTTAGGAAGTAACATTTTCTTACGAAGGTTTATAAAAAGCAGTAGGTGATCGTACTTAAAAATATTTGAGAAGTAAAATTCATAAACAGCTTCCAGTTAAAATGTACTCATTTGTTTCAAATATTTACTTTTAATAATAAAAGCATTTCGTAAGTGTAAATAGTGTATGAGAATAAAAGATAACATTAAAACTAGAGCCTTAATTATCCAGGTAACGTTCTCTAGAGTTAATTAGACACAACAAGCTGCACTCCTAGCAAACTACAGAGCGGATGTGCAACAAAAATATTCAGGTCTGAACTAGTTGTAGGAAATAGACGGGACTTTTAGAATATACCTAACAGCTGTGCTCGTCTGTAACAATTCTGTGTTATGTATCGACTGACTGCGACTTGATAAATTTAGACACATGCAAGAAGACACGCTTTAATTTATCTATATCAAATTATATTAAATACCGTCCATAGCTTTTGATACTTTTATAGAAGAAGCAAACGGCTTATTTGGCATGTTTCTTTTTAACTATCGGAAGCAACCCTAAATGAAAAAGTGTGGTTTTATACAAAACTTTTAAAAGAAGCAAGAACTTCACCAAGTTTTGAGGGACCGCTGGCCAGCCAAAGACATTAAGCAAGCTCATAATGTTATTTATATTTTTATCATTTAATATAAAGCAGAACAAGTAATTAGCCTACAAAGGAAACAATTATATCAAAATATCTTTGAATAAATAGGAACAAGATCATCAGAGCAACATTCGCTGCGTTAAGGAGAGCTAGGTAAAGTAGGAACATTCACCGGAATATAGCAGCAGTGTATAATTTGAGCGGCTCTGGCGGGTACCGACACGTCGGCTGTCGTAATTATGTCGTCCTTTGTTACCCCGGCTGGATGGCAATGCTGCAAACAATTGTTGCACTCAAACGCTGTGCTGGAAACTAGCGCCTGAATTAGAATTTGAAAAGCCTGAATTATGCAACAAGGTTTCACTGCTATTTCATTATAACTAAGGAAAACATTTTGTTGTGTTTTGGTTTTTATATTATTATTTTGTGAAATTAAAATTAATACAAAGTTATATTAAATTTAATACGCGTTTCGTTTAATGAGTGTGGTGCCGGACGCCTAATTTTATTCTTCTTTCCCTTCCTACAATTTTCTTATAAGGGAAGGATGGGAAGGGAAGGTGGATTTGATGGAGGAGGAGATGCATAAGAAGGTTTTATATTCTCTTTTTGTGCGTCTCCTCTTTCGTCGATTGAGGGTAGACAACGCATCTGCAATTAGAATGTCTATGGGCAGCGGTCGCTTCGCCATTTCGGCGAATTCATGTGTCCGCTTGCTCGTTTGCCACCTTGTTTATTAGCTAACTTTTGTTTAAATCATATTTAAATTTTTAAAGCTTAAATGCAATAATCAATAGAGAACTTAATCCTTTATTTTTTTCCTTATCTGTACATTAACGAGATGCTTAACTATGTACTATTAACAGTTAATTACCACTTTATTAAATTAGAAGTAAGCTTAAGTGTCGACGTTGAATTTATTATTATAACGTAACCCTAGACGGACCTCCTTTATCATTTTACACATTTAAACATGATTAAAAATAGGAATTATTCATAAACTGAACACCCTAATTAGTGGGCCCTTTGCCCAGTTAATACCATCAAACAGTTGTTGACAAAACTCATTTAATTTTATTCCTTCATTAAACGAACTAAGGTTAATTGAATCAGTTGATTAAAATTTTCAAGGCAGAGGAAGTTACACATCCGCGGGACTACTCGATTATTATTAGAACGGAAAGGAAGCGACCGAAAGACCCAAACTCACCGCCCGCATTGACCGGCGTCTACAGAGAAAGGTGAAAATTAGTCGTGTGTTGTTTGAGGTCTAATTTATTTAAGGGAGATAAACTTTTTGGTATGTGGATTAAATTTTAATTCATGTTATTTGTTATTTATTTTTCCTATGATAACAGATTGTTCTGGTACGAAATAGATTAACTGATTAACTGGTACGAAATAGGAGTCTTCAAGAAAAGAGCATACACCTCTGTTAATGGCCCACAACGCATCTGAAGTTCCTCTAGTTTCACTGCATGGTTATATAATACTAGCATTAACCCGCGATTCTGTCCCCGAGGAATTTAAAAAGAAACAAAGTAAATAACCCATGTGTTTTTCCAGACTATGATCTACATCTGTGCCGAATTTAATCAAGATCTGTAGAACCGTTCCGCAGATACCTTCAAACAAACATCTATCCATCGAAAGTTTAGATGGATGGATGGATGGATGATTGGATGTCTGTTAAAGGGAATCTTGGGAATCAAACGGATCTTGATGAAATTTGGCACAGATGTAGAACATAGTCTGGAAGAACACATATGCTACTTATTAGTTTTTTTTAAATTCCGCGCGGACGGAGTCGCGGGTGACGGGTAGTTTATAATACTACCTAGTAAAATTAGCGTTTACGTTATAAACAAAATCTTTAAATACCAACCTCGACATTACGCCATGCCAATAATCCAGTTAATCCTATGTTAATATTATTACCTCTTTCCAGATATCCAGTTCGCCACGGCCTGCTGCCCGCAAAATTTTCACTGCGACAGAAAAAACTAACTTGGACCAATTCCAAACGTTATGACACTTTGAATCGTATAAAAATAGAAATGTGTTTACGTAAAGCATATTAGGAAATACCGAAAATACGTAAAGATAAAGTAAAAGAGAATAAATCATCTGTCTAATAGAAGTCGACATCAATGTGTGCCATATGGAATGAATTTGAAAGGAACGAGATCGATGGGGTTGTGACAGTGGCGCGGACGTCGCGTGGACGTGCTGGAGATGACGCGAGATATGAATTTATGTGTTTTGATGAAGTTGATTGTTATACAAACGTTGATCGGAACCAGCTTAGAGATCATCGAGGCCAGTAAGTATTTGCTTTAGTAAGTACTTTACTTTTAACAGTCGAGTTAATTTCCTACTCATTTAATTAAATGTGACAATGCAACCAAGTCAAACATTTGTCGTATTGCTCTTATGGCGAATGTTTGCCATACTATAATTGTAGATGGGAAATGAATTAAATTATTTGACTAAACACTTTTATGCATATCTTTTGATATTTGCAAATGTTGGTGTTATAAAATCTGCCAGTTTATATCTCCGTTCTGTAAAAAACATTTGTGTTTTATCAGTAGAAATCAATAGTTAGTGTATGCATAGGATAGTCCTAGATAATATATTAAAAAGCACGGAAACGCTTCAGACAAACATTTTAAATTACTCCTTGAATAAACTGACACATCCGCTGTGGTATGCTTTGACTTTTTATAGGTACAAATTTATTTATACGTTACTAGCTGTCGCCCGCGACTCCGTCCGCGCGCAATTAATAAGCTTATATGACACGTTCGTAGATTTACCATAGCATCGCCATCTATTGATTACTTACTCAACCCAGTCGAAAGGTATCGACATCTGTTAGAATCATTTGGAGTTAACAGATAATTGTGACTGTCAAATAATAACAGACAAATAACTAGCAATAAATTAAAATTGCGACTATAATTTGAGATTTAAACTATCCTATCTCTCAAGTTGGATCGAACTGCACATGGTGTGCGAATTTTATTATAATCGGTTAAGTGGTTTAGGAGTCCATTGAGGACAAACATTGTGACACGAGATTTATATATATTAAGATTACAATATTAAGTATTATAATCAAAGACCTGTATTGCTAACTAACCATTTACAATTATTGCATAATTTACCAAGTATCATTAAAAGCTAACGAAAACAGATCAAGTTAGATTTTCACAATTTTTTTTAAATATTGTCCCTTGTATATCACCAGTAAACTTTAACAAATTTAACTGAACTGCGTTTGCCTTTACTCGAATTTTTTCTCCCCTGGCTTCCGGCCAAATTGAATGGATGAAAGTTGGACGTTCCCCGACACATGAGTCTGTCATACTCCTACATGACGGATCGTTAGTTTGATCAACAGATCAGTTAAGATAAATATTTTTAGTCATCGCAGATGAACAATATTAAAGATAGAACCTACTTTCAATGACATAATAAGTCTAGCTGTAAAATAAGGCTTTTTCAAATGGTTTTAATCTGTGACTTGAAAATATTTACAAACACATATAAAACTGTCAACGTCAATGATGCCAGATAATAAAATGAAGAAATGCGGGCGAGATATAACTTCTTTACAGAAAAAATAAATGTTATTAATAAATTAATATTTTCCTTAAAGAAATACAATTTCTTTACACACATAAAACGCAATAAACAAAGAAGAAATCATAAAGCAAGCAAATAGTTTCATTAAACCTGTTTTTTTAGTGGTAAGTAACTAGTGGATTAAAAACGTAAAAGAGAACACACAAATATAGATTTGGTGTTTAATTTTTAAAAGGATACATCGTGTATGACTTAATTAAGATCTGAAACTAAGTAACAACTAAATTAGCAGAGTTACTGAGCAAGTCGTGCATATTTTATTTATCGGGATTAACCGATGCAGTATTCCCTCGTATAAAATCGGGTGTCCCGTTTATCCTGAACATTAAAATACTTTATGGTCACCGCCATTTCCAGCACTTAGCATATTTCATACGATAAGTCTTGGATTATTAGAGCATATTACAAATAATTTAATTGTTACTAAAAGAAATAATTTTAATCTAGGATTCGGCAAATATTGCCATTAAACAAGTCCTTTTATAAACAAATGGAAAATTGGTATTAAATAAAATTAAAAAAGAAATGTCAATTAAGGAAATTTTGTTTCGTTTCCGTTTTGCATTTCGAAATGAAGATTTTCTATAGCATTGTTGATTTTTATTGTTTCAATACAGTACGATACGACCTTCGTTTCGCACGAAATTGCTTTTAGATCCGACGCGGCCCTTCCATTCTGTAACTTTTTCGACGGCGATACCAATTTTGACCAATACAAACTCCGATACGTCTATAAAACGTTACGTGTATCGAAAAGCCGAATGGCCGACTGACCGCATGTTATCCCAATTTGATCATTAATAATATAAACATGTTTAAAAAGGGTGTTTCTAATTGTTTCGATTCGACTTGAATATTGAAGAGATTATGCTTTGATGTTATAAAGTTTTTAATTTACACCCCTTGGTTTTTTAATTATTCAAAACTAGCTTTTACCCGCGACTCCGTCCGCGCGGAATAAAAAATAGAAAACGGGGTAAAAATTATCCTATATCCGTTTCCTGGTTCTAAGCTACCTGCCCACCAATTTTCAGTCAAATCGATTCAGCCGTTCTTGAGTTATAAATAGTGTAACTAGCACGACTTTCTTTTATATATATAGATGTACTGATCAATTATATTTTCCCTCTCTCTACAGCCCCATACTTAACAAAATCCATTCTTTACCTTCTCATCGTTTCCTGAATAGAAATACTAATAGTAGAGGAATATGATTACGAACTCTATCAACCTATTCTAAAAAAAAAGATCACCAGAGCGACGGTATTTTTATTGTTTACAAAACAGAACAGGCACTAAATTTTACTATCCATCTAATTCTAGTTCTGATGTTTAAATATACTCATCAAAATAGTACACACATACAAACAGGTGTAATATATTATTATGGATCGCCTACAAAGGTCGTTAGCCCGGCTGAGCGAAATGGCAGACTGGTTGCCGATACCTAATTTGTCATCGCGCTCTATTTGCAAATGGCGTACAAGCAGATTATCACTAGCAAATGGCAACGTTGACATGTGTACTTGTAAATATACTACAGTTTGTACTACAAGGAACAAGAATAAGAAATAAAGTAAATCAGCTAACGTCTTTTAAAATAAGGAAAATAGGAAGGATGGGAAGTGGAAGTGGATTTGGCGGAAGAGGGGACGCATAGGAAGGAGAAATATCCTCTTTCTGTGCGTCCCCTTCTCCGTTGATTAAAGGTGGGCAACGTATCTGCATTTGCGGATGATTATGGGCAACGGTCGCCTCGCTATTGCGGCGAATCCAGGTGGCCGTTTGCTCGTTTGCCACCTTATGATATACAAAAAATAAAAAATAAAGATGAAAGATGAAATTCGTAGACATTAAAAAATCAGAAGAATTTCCGAGTATAGAAAGGAACATTAAATAAGAAAGTTATAGTTTAGAAGCAACGAAGTACTAAGATCTCGGGATATGTAAAGTCGAATCCTACAATGGAACAGTTAATGCAGTACCTAGTATATTAAATTGTGCCCGTACTGATATGTCAAATTGTTTCAAATAAAACTAAACTGATAAAGTTCCACATTCTGGTTATATTTCCTTCTATATGTATTCTCGTGTTTAGCGTATTAGCGTATAGTTCAATTTCTTTAAGTAAACGCAGCTGTGTTCGTTCAAAGGTTTATTTTTGTCAGTGGCGCGTAACGCCCACTTCTTTTGAACTATTTCATCTATTTAATAATACGGAATATGACATACAAACTTAACACGTCAGTCGTCACTCGTTCCCGTGTGCCCGAGTTTGGCCCAGCGCCAGATGTTTACCAAAACGTTTTCCTTTTTCGACGTCCGTAGATTTCAAATGTGGATTGCTTTTTGCTAATTTTATTAGGGATCTGTGCTACCATACGTTCGGTGATATTTTTTACATTTTTCTGGAATTTCAGGTTTTTATTGGGACGTTTAAAAATATCCAAATAAGTATTAGTCATTGCACCCAAAAGGTTTACCTCAACCACAGATTTTAAGGACTACTTGCGACTAGGAATTTTAAGGGTGGTATAATTAAGAAGTCTTGCTGTGGGTTTCTAAGACTAAAATCTATGTTTAAAATATATTATTACCTTTGCTTTGTTATGACTTATGGATGACTAGATGTTTTTACGATAAAGATTTTAGACTCAGAAACCAACAGTTAGTGGTGGTTGGTGAAATATACTTGTCATAAATATAATTCGATTTCATAAAATACAATTCGAACCACTACAATACAATACTAATATAATATAATACAATAATACTAATACTAATATAATATAATAATACAATACTACAATACAATTCGATTTGAGAAAAATTATGTCGGCTATTATTTTATAAACTGTAACAGAAGAAGAAGATGAAAAGGGATCGTAACATAAAATTCAAGTTAGGCTCAAGAAGAAAAATGATTAGGGTATACTCATCTTATCTTACGTTTGGATGTTTGGATGGATGTTTGTTTGTATGCTTCAACATATCTTGATAAAACTTTACATAGATGAAAAAATTATCTGGAAGAACGCATAGGCTACTTACTAAGTTTTTTTTTTCATAAATCGTGTATGAAGTCGTGGACAAAAGTTGGTCAGTATTTAATATTATGTAGCATTTACAATTGGTTAAGTCAGCGTTCATTTAACTAAGATTTATTCATATTTTAATTATAGTTATTTAATTACAATTAGTTTTCAGAAGTTCGAAAGAACACGTTAAAGTGAAAGTTCATGTCAGTTTTACGCAAAAATTTAATAAGATTCATTCTGAGTGTTCGTAACAGGCGAATGAATTTTTAATACCATCGCCGAGGATAATATTCTCGTTTTATCAATTTGCATTGAACTACTCGTATATGAAGGGTCTTATTGAATTATAAGTTACTTTTAATGATATCAACAAGAACAAGATTTCTACGAAGTGTTTCTTATTGTTAAAAACATAATCATTTATAATATACATTTTTTTTGTATTGAGAATTTGGTTTCAAACTACGAGACTAGGAAGAATTCTATAGCCTAATCATCAACATTCATTATACTGCACGGCTATATTCATATATTCATTATTGTGAACTTTTAGAACCATTAAGCTGAGGTTAAATATAACAAAAGTCGTAAAAATCTATATATATAAAAGAAAGTCGTGTTAGTTACACTATTTATAACTCAAAAACGGCTGAATCGATTTGACTGAAAATTGGTGGGCAGGTAGCTTAGAACCAGGAAAAGAACATAGGATAATTTTTACCCCGTTTTCTATTTTTTATTCCGCGCGGACGGAGTCGCGGGTAAAAGCTAGTATTCGTATAAAATTTATATACCTCCATACCAATTTTGCTAAAGTTTAAAGTTTGACATTTTATAGACGGTAATACAGACTAGATTTAAAATTACGAAATAATTTAAACAACAGAATTTTAATAGTAAGGAACAGGATAAAAATTTATTGCTATTTTTCTACAATTTCGATATTTAACCAAACTTTGAAAATAAAAAATCGGGAATATAGGTCAAGTAACATTTTACGCCGAGTTTCTATTACACAGTGGATAAAAATATGCGGTAGATATTAAACTATTACACAGCTTCCCCGCGCTTTCCGACTGCTGAATGTAAAAATGTTTCATTAGTTCCGTTAGTTCTTTATTGTGGGAATAAATCATATTTTTACGATGGCTATTTTAATATTGATCAAATATATCTCGTCTTGGAATCCGGTCGGTCTTATATCTTTGCAATAAACTTCACGAATGATGGATACTTGGTGAATTTACGAACATAGTTTTATTAATAAAAACACCTAGAAATGCAAATTGAAGAAAAGACATCAGAATTATGCATAAGCGCTGAAAGCAAAAAGGTCCCTAATTTTCGCACACATTTTGAAGCTAAATTCTAAATCTACTAGTCTTCTAGTTATTTAAAAAAAATTAGGACCCATCTGCAAGCGCTTTCTTTCGATTAAAATAATTTTTATCAAAATCGGACCACCAGGGGCGGAGTTTTGCGGTAACACACATAAAAAAATACAGTCGAATTGATAACCTCCTTCTTTTTGAAGTCGGCTAAGAATATTATGATGCTTTGAGAATGTCTTTTTTCCAAGCCTTATTGCTGTAACTTGTTGAAATGTTACTGTAATATGCTTTGATTGTTTTTATACTTCTCTCATAAGAATTGAACACTTTCTTATCAATATAATTCCTATCTTACTATACGTAACCTGTTCCGACTTTCTATGTTACATTTGTTTAAAAAACAGTCAATATTTCTGCATCTCGGACAAGCTTTCTATATTTACACTTCTCCCCCATCAAAACTGTCCCAAATGCAGGACTACTATGTGACATCAGATATTTAGGGATCGGCATTCGTTGGCGTCACGCCAGGGATCACCGTGATCAAATTAGACGTCGCCCTAAGCGCTGGTTTAGAAACCTTGCTAACTACAAAGGATCTATAGCAGGCATAAATCAAAATAGATCTATCAAAATCTGCTACGTTTCAATGTAAATGAAGTTTTCCGAACAATGAAAATATTTGTAAACAAAATCAGCAAACTTTAAATAAGGCAGAATGTAGTTATCGTGAAAGACAAAAGAAACAAGACTTCAATTTATGTTCATTATTTCGGACAATCTTTAATTTTACAACATAAAAAGTGCTTTATATTCAACGAACTAACTATAGAAGATCAAAAAAATATATCTCCAAACCAATGAATACAAACAACAGCAATGTTTCCTAAATAATTTTGTATGGACGATGAACGTTGGTCAATAAAAACAGGTGTAATCTATCCAATAGAGGAAGTATTACAAAGCTTCCTTCAAAAGAACGAGGCTCAAGACAACGTTGTATCAAAACACAAGAGCTCTGGGAATTCGGTTAGTTAGCAGGTTTCCATTGTTATATCAACAAAGGTTCCCGTTAACAAAATGTTTAGTTTAAAACAGTTAATGAGCCATTGTGAAAAGTAAAAGACTAGTATCGGGTATAGATGGAATATAGGAAGAGGGGACGCAAAAGGAAGGGGAAATATTCTCTTTCTGTGCGTCCCTTCTCAGTTGATTAAAGGTAGGCAACGGTCACCTCGTTATTTCGGCGAATTTCGGTGGCCGTTTGCTCGTTTGCCACCGTTTGATATAAAAAAAATGAAAGAGGTCTCCTAGGTTGCTGCGCTAAGAAGACGTCAGTCATATGACATGGGGAAAGAATATACGCATTTTGTATCATTAGAAATTGTAACATACAATCAACAAGAATAACTTGACTCATGTTACAATTCAAGGAAGCACATCGCCTGTAAAGTATTTTGTTTCAACTAGGGACTGGGCCCATCCGCGCCGTAACGTCACGAACCGTGGCAACGCGGCTCAAACTACGCAGCGCGTTATTAGATCATAGTGAGCGCGATGCGGCAAAGAGCGTCCATGTTTTATGTATGCGGCGTACCGCGACCACCCTACAATAACGACCGCTCCCCGATATTAGCTTGGCTTTTTTCAACCGAGGGCAAATAAGAGAAACGTTATTTCGTCGCTTTGACTTTTAACAGACAGGATATATCAAACGCGAGCATTCTCTTCTGTCAAATAAAACGAACAACAATTTCTTAACTTGCCTGAGTGTTTTGATTTTGAGACAGAAAGAAGTTTTAATTTTACGTGTCAGCATGACACTCACTTGTGTGATTGTCATCTTTACCTCACCCCAGAATTTACTTGGTACAACGCAAGCTCTTTGCTTAGTCCATTTCTCTACGGTCAAAGTTTCATCGCGTGTTACTTCTAAATTGCGAGCCCGATGTGTCGTTTGTCGACAATCTAAAATCTAGACCGTTTAGGTGAGAAGGTTCGCGATTGATGTACAAGATTCTCTACAGAGCAATGTTTGTCTGTATTTTGTATTACCTCTAAATGTTCTTATCTAAATTGTAATGTAAATTTTCCCCGCACAGTTACTTTAAATAAATGTTTGCAACTAAACACGGAAACTGTTTCATGTACTTATGTTGATTTTAGTTTGTCATTTTTGGCATCATTTAAATTAAAGGAATTCCAAATGCGTTAACATATTATTGAATGAAATTATTTTCTTCTTAATAAAGTAGATTACGCAATTTTTGTATTGAACACTGTAATACGTTTTTTTAATGTAATGAAAATCTACCTTTAATTACTTTTATTCTGAACAATGAAAGAGGCAATTTCTAAATTTAATTATACATGTGTATCAGTCTCGTATTGCTTGTAGTTCCAAAATGTGTGATTTTGTTAGTCTCGTGGAAAGGCTAAGGGATTAGCAATCATAAAAGAATCTCTTCAAAAGCTACGTTGACTTTGATTGTATAGAGTAACTTTTAAGAGAGAGTTTTCATTTGAAAAATACTCTCTAGTCATTCAATACTCTGTATTAGAGGATCAAGATCGAATGAAATTAACAACTTTGTTTCAATTACTTTATCTTCATATTTCCAGAAGCTTCTATCGCGGGCGCCACTTCGAGCCGCGGTAACTACTTTAACAAAACATATATTAAGTTTGAGTGTTTCGTTTGCCATTGTGTATGCGAAATTCAACGAAACTCTATTCATTTCCAAGTAACAGAGACAATCCTCGCACTTAAATGCAAAGTAAATGTGTGCATATGTCATGCATGCACGAATATTATATGCAGCCCGCATATTCGTGCATGCATGAATTAGTGAGCCCGTGCGAGAAGGGGATGTAGTCGTTACCTACGACAGTCGCTTCTTACTTGAATTTCTATATCTGTGCAGTATTTTATTAAAATTTAGTTTTCGTATGTGCATAGTCTTTGTTGAAATTATATTATGTTTCATGAAGAAAATTAAATATACTTTCTTCGGCATTTTTTTAAATACAGATATTTCTTCGAAATCATGACTAGCAAAACTTCTTAAAACCAAGTATAATCTAATTATGTTTTTTATGTGTTTCGATCTTATTTACTACAAAAGTTGGCTACGAATTTTTCTCGAATTCATGTTAAATTCCTTCTAAAACCTTCATTTTAATTACACTTGCTTCATAAGTATTAATTAATTTCCATATTCCAAATAGTTTATTTGCTAACGTTTCACGGTAGGAAATGCTTCTCTTTGTAAACATATATTCCAGTAAGTGAGCACTGTTAACCTGCTAGTCCAAAAGCATAATGTTATGATGCCGGGAATTCTCGGAAGCCATAACCTAACATCTGGATGCCGAGCTAGGCGCCGGCGCTTTGATCTAAACAAATATTTGTTATTAAGCACATTTAAATTGTTACTGAATCTAGAGAAGTGCTTTTAAATGCAATAATAATATACATTCCTTTATGCTATCATATACACGATAGTTATACCAGCGTAACTTGACACATACGTACTTGTTATTAATATGACGTGATTACAGCATGTGTCAATATTATGTGTCAACTCAAATTGGTAATTACATTGTTATAAAAGTTAATGCTTCTACAAAAACCTTAGATTTAAGTTTCAAGAAGAGAGGATTCTGCTATCTTACTTCTTACTAAAAATGCGAATGTTTGGATGTAGAACATAGTGTGAAAGAACACATATGCTACTATTTAAGTTTTATTTTTAACTTCGCGCAAGCGGAGTCGTGGTCGACAGCTAGTATGAAATAAAATGACCAGAAAGGACTTATCTAAGTTATTCTTTGTTTATGTGTAATTATTAATATTGTACTAATCATTTTATGGAGCGTCGGTGGCTCAGGGGTTAAGCACTTGACTTGCAATCTGCAGGTCTTGGGTTCGAATCCCGCCATGTACCAATGTGTTTTTCGATTTTCGATTTACATATGTACATTTATCCGACGTTCTTACGGTGAAGGAAAACATTGTGATGCAACCTGCACATATCTGAGAAGAAATTCAATGATATGTGTGAAGTCAACCAACCCGCACTTGGCCAGCGTGGTTGACTATGGCCTAGTCACCCCTAAATTGGGGTAGGCTCCGAGCCCCTCGGTGGGGACGTATAGTGAGCTGATGATGATGATGATGATGAATCATTTTATGATTCACAAATTTTATTCATATTTGAATCGTTTAAACTCGATATGTGAACCATTAAATAGGTTTGATTGTTATCAAGTTAACGTGGTCTGCGTTCCGTACAAAAATAAACGTGTGACTGCTTTTTAGCCGACTTCAAAAAGAAGGAGGTTATCAATTCGACTGTATTTTTTTTTTTTTTTTTTTTTTTTATGTGTGTTACCGCGAAACTCGGCCCCTGGTGGTCCGATTTTGATAAAAATTATTTTAATCGAAAGGAAGTGCTTGCAGGTGGGTCCCATTTTTTTGTTTTTTTTTTTAAATAACTAGAAGACTAGTAGATTTTGAATATAGCTTCAAAATTTGTTGCGGAAATTAGGGACATTTTTGCTTTCAGCGCTTACGTAGGCTAAACTATAGGACCTACATAAAAATGATGTATGGCGAATTGTAGCTCTTTAAATGTGCTACATAAAAGTCCGCGATAGCATATATCTATCTTTTATAGTTTTCTCACAATAACCATTTTTTTCTTTAGAAACATTAATTAAATTCATGCCCTATTTCCGACGCTATTATTCAAGTTCAGTATTAACCCTTATGTAAATAAATATGTTCATTATCAAGAGAATTTAATGTAGATTATATTTGCAATTGAAACTATATCATTCTGTCTAATAGTTTAGGAGATATCGTAAGAATAAAATTACGCGGAAACGAAAAATGCTACATCGCGTTACAATGAATAGCACAAATTTGCTTTCTGGGCTTACGTAGGTCAAACTATATGACCTACATTAAAATGATGTATCGAGTAATTATAGATCCTTAAATTTGCTAAATAAAAGTCTCAGGTGGCATATATCTATCATCTATGGATGTCTCACAAAAACCATGTTATTATGAACAAACTTCGATTAAATTGCACACGAAAAACAGCGTCGTAAGCTTACGGCGCTATTATATTATATTCGATATGAATCCTTATCCAAATAAATATGTTTGATGGCTAGAGTATTAAATGCAGATTACATTAGCCTTTAAACTATGTAATTCTGATCAATAGTTTGGAAGATATTAAATTATTAAAAACTACGCGCATTCGAAAAATGCTACTGCAGCGCGCGGCTGGACAAAATTAAAGATACTCTTCAGACTGCACTAGCGGGTGCGGCGGGGGGCGCGGGCGCTCGGGTCTTGGCGTCTGCGTATTCACAGTGGCGATCGAGCTAGGAGTGTCATTGCACATGTGATAGGTCGTTCTCAAACTTTGCTACGTATTTAGAAGACATGGATGAAGATTTGCTTTTATTAATGGAAAATTCATACTTGAAATGGAAATTTCAATATATGAAGTTTGGCACACACGATTTAAATAAAGGAAGAGAAAATTTTGGAGAATTTTATGTATTTTACGCTGATTTATTACTATTAAATGTTGCAGATGTTTGCTTTGCCAAATAGCAGTGCGATGTTGTACTGCAGATATAAATTCTTCAGTATTGATATCCATGACGATTGACGACGCTTCGGCGGGTGAATCAAAATGGTTTAGAATCACACGCGTAGTCGCCTAACAGACGCTATATCACTGTGAACGATACGGGCGGACTGAGCCATTAGAAACTCCCGCGCAACCCGCGCCCGCGCCCGCCTCATGAAGACGCGCAGCTCGCGGGAGCACTGTGAACGCAAATGGCGTCTGCATACATTTTGATTTACACGCGCCCGCGCTAGCACCCGCGCCCGCCGGCACTCTGAAAGAGTACAAAGGCACGCTACGATGTATTAGTTCGTTAATTTTCAATTTGTATACCGATTTTGATAATTATTTCATTGTTTAAAGGATAAGTGGTTATCTGGTGTATTCTAAATTAGTTTTTGAATTGAAGTACACACATATTAAATAGGAAAGTCCTTTTCTTTATTTGTCTTATTTATGTCCTTATACGTATTAAGGAAATTTGTAATTAAACTTCAAATTCACTAAAAATTGAGAAATAAAACAAACATTTTAAGAAAAAAAAATAGCCGACTTCAAAACAAAAAAAACTATCTCAAACAAAATGCGCTCAAAAGTAACTTAAAAAAAAACAATTTCAAACAAAATGCACTCAAAAGTAACGTAAAAAAACAATTTCAAACAAAATGCACTCAAAAGTAACGTAAAAAAACAATTTCATACAAAATTCACTCAAAAGTAACATAAAAAAACAATTTCAAACAAAATGCATTCAAAAGTACCATAAAAAACAATCTCATACAAAATACACTAAAAAGAGACAAAATAATGTCATGAAAACTTCTTTCTTTCTTTCTTCTCTCTTTCAAAAACCCTCTAAACTCTAAAGAAAGTTCTCTTCTTTCTTGTAACATGTCTATATTGTATAATTATTGTTATTTTGGAGTCGGTTTCGGCCTAAGTAGGGACATAAACGTAAGTATGTCTAATACATCTCAAATATAAAATTTCATCTATTTACTTCGGCCGACACCGACTGCGAAATAACAATAATTATACAATATAGACATGTTACAAGAAAGAAGAGAACTTTCTTTAGAGTTTAGAGGGTTTTTGAAAGAGAGAAGAAAGAAAGAAAGAAGTTTTCATGACATTATTTTGTCTCTTTTTAGTGTATTTTGTATGAGATTGTTTTTTATGGTACTTTTGAATGCATTTTGTTTGAAATTGTTTTTTTATGTTACTTTTGAGTGAATTTTGTATGAAATTGTTTTTTTACGTTACTTTTGAGTGCATTTTGTTTGAAATTGTTTTTTTACGTTACTTTTGAGTGCATTTTGTTTGAAATTGTTTTTTTTTAAGTTACTTTTGAGCGCATTTTGTTTGAGATAGTTTTTTTTTTGATTCGTCATTGTTCCTTGTAATTCGGATACTTTTGAATTTGGGTGACGTTACTAATTGTTACTGATTGCTCAATTTTGGAGTCACTATTCTGAGAACATTTATGTTGTTGAGTTTACTTGTGGTATGAGTCAAGATTTATATTGCAGTTTTCTACAATCAAAGGTATTTAATAGTTGACTTGCGACAGAATGATCCTTCATGTCTTAGTTTTTTCAAACAGCTTTTGCCCATGACTCTGTCCGCGTGGAATTAATAAAAAACTTAATAAGTAGCCTTTGTGTTCTCCCAGTTTATTCGAATGTTCTACACTACATGTTTGCCAAATTTCATCGTGATCTATGGAGCCTTCCCGAAGATAAATTAAAAAAAAATCCATCCATCCATCTGAACATGCGCATTTATAATATTAATAATATGTACTTTTTAGCCGACTTCAAAATGAAGGAGGTTATGTCCATTAAAATAATAAGTTACAGGTGTTTTAAACATTTTCCGTTAAAGTGTTGATTTCAACTCTAGTGAAAATAAATTATACAAAAGTGCGTTTTAATTCAATAGTAAAATTAAAATATTTTACGAGTAAAATGTGATCTTAGCAGTGGGTTTCAGTTACCATTTAAAAATAGGTAATACTTTCTTTCTACGAACCCAGTTTCAGCTTTTTTTTATTGGAACAACAAATAACCGTGTATTGTGAAAGCCTTTTCAAAGTTTTCTATAGGGGCTGAGCACGAAGCGTCAAGCGTAAACAAAACGCTGCCACAAACAAAACAAATCGATGCAAATATTCTAGCGTCATTTCATTGAAACGTTCTACTTAAGTTCAGGGAAATGAATGTTGCATTCGATACGAATAGAAATGCTTTGGTGATTCGCATTTTATAGATATTGTAAACGCCTGGATAAATTTTTAATATTTGGTTTTATATACTGTAAACCACGAATAGACATGTAAGAAATTACTGGATCAAGCCAATTGGAGAGCTATAGGAAAAAGAAAAATGAATGCACATATATTGGTTTCATTTTTTGATTAACAAAAGCTCACTTTCAGTTGCTGCTGTTATTTGATTAAAACCTTTGTCAGGATTCAAGTAGTTTCGATTTTATTGTACTAATAATACTTCGATTATTAACAAGAACTTATAAATACGATAATTTTTGATTAAAAACTTATTTAAATATGAAGTTATCATTTTTGACGTTTTATCTCTCGCTCCATAACAAGGCGAGCCCTACTACTGTTTAATATTTCAACATTTTTGACAGATGACGGACGATGACTGCCACATACCATGGCTAATGAACACGCATCGTTTTTGATTAACTTTTAATTGGTCATCTCCATAATGTATCCAGTCTAGTGGGTTTTGTTTACGCCCGACAATTAGATACGCGAATTAAATTGCTCGATGTGTTTGCTTAGAGGGATTGTTGTGCAGTCATATGACCCAGGCTTATAAATTTAGACTAATGTGTTCATTTAATCTTGTTATACAATTTCATTTGTTTATTCCCACGTATATTAAGAGCTTTTTTATACATTTTTTATTCAATATTGTATGTATCCTAAGAACTTGTATTTTGTAATTTTACTTTGGTAAATAAGTAAGAAATGTTATATCAGGGCTGATGTTCCTTCGACAATACTTAGTAAAAGGAAAATTCAACCACATCAGTAAGAAAAGTGCAGAGTAGTAGTAGTCTTAGATAATATGCTTCATCACTTTAAGTCAGACCATACATTCATCCTAAAATACGCTTCTCAGCCACGTGCAAAGTCCTTTCATTCGAAACTGGTAGCTCAACACTCGGATCCAAAAAATACGACAGGTCTAGTGCCATAAATAATATAGAAAATGTTGATAACTACTGGATGAAAATCAGTATTTTAAAAAAGCAATTTAATATGATCATCATAAAATATATGATGTAATGCTGTCAACTGTTCGCAGATGTAATCCAAGTGTGGTCTCCGCCAGGGGGCACCACGCGGCTGCCGTGCGACCTCGCCGCCCCCGCGCGGGACGTCGCCATGACGCTTTGGTTCAAAGATGGAGACAGGATGCCTATATACACGTGAGTCTTTATTATCTCATTCTACTTGCTAAGAATAACTGCTAAAATGTCGTCCACGTAGGTAGACGGTAGCTACTCGAAATGGCTCAAGATCTACGGACGCTTTTTTGGATGGTGCTATCAAAGGAACTAATGTCAACTAATCGAGCAAGTCTACGTCTCTACGAACTTAAAGGTCAATCATAGCACCTAACTAGCCGTCTTAACTCACATGTTCACCCATGTCCGCGAATGCGTTTTAGTTAAACGCTAACAGCTGGCTATAATAAATGACAACTTGATATATTTTTTTTATTATTATATTGTTACTAGCTCATGGCAGCCAGGTTACATACTTGAATTAACATATTTATCGTATTTAAACATTTTTGAAATAATTATCATTCGTATGTGCGGTGCTATTAATAAAACAGCATAAATTTCAACAATAATATTTCTGTAATCTGATTGAAAAACAATTTATATATTGATGAAGCGATTATATTAATTTAAGCGATTAATCCGCTTGATGGCTATCATTTTTCCTCCTTTGTAGAGGTACATGTTGTGCGAAGCGAAAGCATTTACAGCGCTAAACAAAAACAATATTGAAGCAATTTTTAACATCCAATCCATTCGTACTGTATAAGTTATTTAGGATATGCCAATTAAAAATAAATTTGTTTTTAAATTAATTAAGAAATTCTTTATATGCCAGTTCGTTATTTTTATGTTTTTTATTATTTTAGGAATTGGAAAAACATCTTAGTTTCTTGTCTTTATTGAAACTTTTTAGTATAAAGTAAAGATTGAATCTTATATTATTTTATATCTCAAAGTGCAGGAGAGCAAAGTTAAATATTTATTTATAAAAATATAAAAGCTTTTAGTGCACTAACGAACTTATAAATTTATAAAAGCCTATAACTCAATTTAAAAAAAAAAAACTAATTTTCAAACACTCCAACGAAATGAATGTAAATAAACTATTAGCAAATATAACGGAATTTCATGTGTATTTTCCTAAATTAATTGGATTGAAACGGTTTTGTTAATTAGTGAACTGTATTGTGGTGTTAAATAATAAAAGAATGTACGAAAAACATGTATAATTCCGTAACAGTAACACACAAAGTCAGTACTAGGAAGAAGAGAAAAATAACAATTGAAACTCGATGACATTTTACAATATTAATGAATAAAAAAGAGTATATATATAAAACCTCTTTGACTGGCTCTGGCCAGTCATGTACAGGTTTGATAACTAACATATCTCGATTCAGTTATCTAATTAGAAGTTTTAATATTAAAAATATAATTAGAAATATCAAATAATTATCAGATTGTTGTAAATCCAATCTAATTTGACAAACAAGATCAATAACGCCCACGTAGCGGATACGTAATCATGAAATGATTAAGCCATTCACACACGAAACAATAGCCTTATTAACTGATACTGTAGCACTGATAAAGACCCCACGATCACAATACAGTGGATACCTAATGTGAATATATCGCAAGCTTATATTAACATGCTCTAATAATATTCAAATGAACAGACAACCAACACCAGACTATATTAGAATAACTAGGTATTTATATAAATTTAAAAAAGTATTACAGCACTAGACACACTATCATCCAGACTGAAATAAGTGTAATCAGACTAAAGTAAATTGGGAAAAAAAGTTATAAACTTTAAGAAAAAAATAATATGTTAATCAATATAAGTAATAGGATACAAACTCTAAAGGAAAAGGAATACGTTAAAATAAGAAACATTAATCAAGTTCCTTTTGTTAAATATATTCTTCTCAATATTCGCAAGAATTGTAGTCTGTACGTAGCAACTTCCGTTAAATTGACTTACACAATTTAAAACAACTCTTTACGTAAAAGGAAGGAAGAAATTCCGTAAAAGATTCCGCCGATCTTCCGTTTTGGAAGCACTCCAGCCTCTGAGCGTTGAATCAAAAGAGAAATATTTGTTTAGATCTGCCTCGGAGTGTTCTCATCGGGTCGATAACATCCGCAGTGTGCTTGCTTTAAGGTAAAAATATTAGGGAAACGGATTGAGAGAACAACAAACGGCTTTCATGAAGTTAATGTATTTACAATACTCAAGTCGTGACTTTGCTCGGGATCAAGAATTTGCAAATGTTTACAAACGTTATGTTGATTTAAGGAACAGAAAACGATCGTAAAAGCTAAATGATATTAAAATGTCTATTAGAAA
This sequence comes from Papilio machaon, assembly GCF_912999745.1. NCBI lineage: Eukaryota > Metazoa > Arthropoda > Insecta > Lepidoptera > Papilionidae > Papilio > Papilio machaon. The sequence continues at coordinate 7,264,498 of NC_060002.1, forward strand.
AATGAACATATTATATGAGAATTTAATGGTATTTATAAGACAGATGCATTTTGATTTATATATTACGAGAATGTTGCAAAGCCCGTATTCAGTTACAAAACTAAGTTTGATGGATCTACGCCAGAAAAAAGATAAAAATTGTTTATTGCTTAAAAACTTGATTTTTCATGGATTTAATCTTTAATAGGTACTCTGTTTATGCATATTTGTGAAAGAAAGTTTCTTGATACTGGTGTCTTATTGTGTGATGAACATTTTTTTGTTGAAAGAGATACTATATATATTACAAGTAGCGTCTCAATTAACAATAATTGAGAGCGCGAGCTTCACGAATCCATCCATCATGACGGCCGTCCGCTGCAGCGCTACTTGCTATTAATAACGAATCCATGACATTTCGGTGTTGAATATCTTAATCTTATACATGAATACGTGAAATCATTAGCAAGAAATATTGTCGTGGAGTCTTAAAATGAATCGTTACAAGCGGTATCATAATTTAAAAGGAATTTATTTATACTGATAAAGAGATTAAATGGCATATTTTAACTACTTGTGATCGTGTTATGTTACTACAAAGAAGACTACTTGAAAAAATTAAATAAATAAAGACAAGGAAACTACTCGGATTTTATCAGCTTAATTTAATTACAAATAATACAGATATTTTTACTCCATGCCATTTTAATAGGTTTGTTTATTTCTTTGTAGGTAATCGTTTCTTAAATTCCAGGGTAGACTTCAGAAACGGTCCGCCAGTTCACTGGGCAGTAGCCGGAGAGTTCGGTGCTCGAAGTCACTTCGTCCTCAACGAATCGGATCCGTCGTCAGCTCACCTTGCGGTCGACAAGGTGGCTCGCTACGACGAGGGCATATATCGCTGTAGGGTCGATTATGTCGACTCACCGACTAGAAATTACAGGGTCAATCTGACTGTTGTAGGTATGTATTAGTTTTTTTTTTATTCTTTATGTAGATCACTAAGCCCAGGCTTCAATACGACTTCTCTGAGTGCTAGTTTAATTGTAAACGTGTCAGAAATTTCTTAAGCTTCAATAAGACATAAGCCGGAATTGTATGATCAACGCTCGGCAGTCGCGTCAGAGCTTGTAGCAGCCAGTTAATAATTTTTCAATGTTACAGTGCCACCGGAGTCACCTCGAATATACGACTCTGATGGTCAGGAAATCACAGGCTCGATTGCTGGGCCTTTTCGAGAGGGATCCAATCTGCTTCTCTCTTGTCAGGCAGCTGGAGGTAACTTTACCTTGAAGCAAACATAATATTGTTATTATTATCTTATAAAATGTTATTTAAAATTCTCATGTCACAATATGTTACCATACTCGACCGAAACGGCTTAACCAAGTTTTACGAAATTTTATATACATATTCAGTAGATCTAAGAATCGGCTACTATCTATTTTCTATAGCCCCAAGTGATAAGGATTATACACCCCTTACATTAATTTTTTGGACAAAATTTAATTAGAAATTCCCTAGAAATAATTTATAATATATAATTTACATCTGTATGGACTAACATACGGATTTAAATGAGAATGAAAAGTGCTAGAATGAAGGAATTAGTCCTGACTACAATCTATCGTTCTAAATTAATTCATTCTAGTCACATTTCATCTCATCTATTTTTTTTTTTACGGAATGATGTCATCAATAGCTTAAGCACTTTATATTGACAGGCAAGCCGTCACCGGATGTCTCTTGGTACCGAGGACAGGAACGCTTGGCCATTACAAAAGGAGGCTCCGTGTGTCAGTTGCACCTGCAAAGGTTGTCTCGGGAATTTTCCGGCACGACGCTACAGTGTCGGGTGGAGCCTCCGCTTTTGAAGGCTCAGTACAGAGATGTTACCATTAAACTCTTTTGTAAGCTGATATTTTACTCTGAAAAATACCAATGTCGAAGAATACTTTAAAGTAGACCATTTCTTTAATTAAAGAAAAAAATGTTCTAGTTGATGAGCTTCCATATGATACGTTTATTAAATTCAGGCAATAAATAATAATTTAATCTATCAATTTTAATCGTGATATTTTTATGTCGCTTCGTGATAATAAATTAAAATGAAACGAAAAGCGTTTTTCGTTGTAAGTAGTGCTTAATTGAAGTATTAAATTTTACCGTGAAATCTGTATGATTCATTTAAAAAGAAAATAAAATAAAACGAATATATACTTTAAACATCGTATAGTTAGTAATTGAAAGAAAATGCAAATTATTTTTGTTACATATATTTATTATCTAGTCTCTATTTCTATGTTTTTATAAAAACAATTTAATGGTCTTTAAAATACAATTCACTTTTACAATTTATCATTTGAATACAGTAAAGCCTCAATTCGTCCGTGTGACGGGGTCGGGCACTACGCGCGCCGGACACGAGCGGTCTTTCGTGTGCACTACGCGCGGCTCCAAGCCCGCACCTAACATCGACTGGTTTATAAACTCGCAGCGCATCGACTCTGCTATGACTGAGGTAACTGACTCAATCCACTGCACAGTTTTATTTTCCTTATATTAGACAACTTATTCTACATTAGAATAACCATAGTCTTCTAAATTGCTATCATCAAATTTTTATTCGAATTGTCAAACCTAGTTATGGTGTTTTGGCGTACCTTTTTCTTACCTTCGAAATAAAACATCAGGCATCCAATATTCCTCAACAGATGGATGTAGAAGGAGAAGTAACGCGAAGTGTGCTGACTTGGCGAGTGAGGAGAGAGGACAGCGGGAGGCAACTAGTCTGCCGAGTGTCGAACCCCTGGTTTCCTGCTTACACGTTAGAAGACTCTGTCACGTTAGATGTATTTTGTAAGTCGTATAACGTATAATGTATAACTTGCAAAATAAACTGAAAATTATAAATTTGAATTCATCGCAAACTATCTCATTATTTTCAACAACATTAAAATATTACTCTTTTAAATTCAGATCCTCCTGTCGCACAAATATCAGTAGCATCGCCGAAAGAATCGCATTTATTGCGGGAAGACGGCGATGCTGTCCTAATGTGTTCCTCCGACGCATCCCCGCCTGCGACTAATTTCACCTTTTACAAAGGTCTACAGGTATAAATAATACTGTTATTAATTGCGTCAGATCAGTTGTAATCCACAGTTTTTTTTTTTAATTAAAACAAAGTAAGAAAATTAGACAAAATAGCGAAAAATACTTGCTTAAAATTGTGGCGCTAATTGCACAAGCTTACACTCTAACTGGCTCCTGGGAGATCTAATCGGCTTGGCGAAGGCGTTTACTGGCTTTAAATTCTTAATTGGCATAAAATATTAAGGCTGCTGTTTTCTTTAGCGCAGTAATTGTACTGTATCTGATAAAATTTTCGGCATAAGCAATATTTATTTTCGTATTTTTTTCAAACACCCAAAGAAATTATAAAAATAATATGTTGTCTAAACAAGATAGCTCTTTTAACATAATTTGTCGACAGATGACCGTGGATACACAAGGAACCAATATTTACCATCATTAGCACGCTCCCGTGAACCCGCTCGTATTTTTGACTCCACAAAAAATGTTCCCACATCATGTTTCCGCATGATGCTTTGTGTGACGTCATATAGTGAAAATAATCTTTGATATGACTGTCAACCCCACGGCGATATACCGTTTCTGATGAATTTGGAAAATATTCTCCTCATCAAATAAAAAAAACAAGTTTCTGAGAGATACTTAATTAAAAAGAATACACACAAAACTATGTAATCCAATCAAATTATGTGTTCATCAGAATCTGTACCTCTTTCACATACTTCCCCCCATCTAATATTTACTTTGAATTATTCCAAGTCTGTGCCTAATGAAATCCGTTTTATTTGCCCAGCCCTCTGTTTTACGGGTGTGAGTTGTGTTGGAGTTTTTTGTTTTGTTTATTTTATTTTTCCTATTTAATCGCTAGGACCACTTAATCCACGACGATCCGATTGGCGGCATCTCAGTGGAAGGTAACAGACTGATACTGCGCGGTCTGCGGCGACACCACTCTGAGAGATATCGCTGCCGAGCTCGCAACTCCGAAGGCAGTGGATTGAGTGAACCGCTTACTTTAAATGTGCTCTGTAAGTATGCCGTTTACATTTCCAGCGGAAATAGATTTACCTATCAAAGAAATGTTTTCAGATGTTTCATTTTTAGAAGCTATTTTGTTATGAAATTAGAGAATTAAATTTTTTGGTCTTTAAACTAGTATTCTTTCTTATGAACGTTTCATGGAATTCCCAATTATATGCAATATTCAGATGATTGTGTTCGTTACTAATTACCACCCATGATGTTGGACAGAGGAAGGACCTTTATTAGCTTAGAAAGATACGACACAATATGAAATACATAATCATGACCCTTCAGGTATCATTCCTGCACCTATGTCATCTGTTCTCTTATATTTATCTCTTTACGTATATTGCCAGCGAGACCAGAATGTTCGGCGGGGAGCATCGTGCAGCAGCTGGCTGGCGCTCCCGGAGGCGAGGTGCGCGCGCGCTGTTCCGTCACCGCACCTTCTTCTCGTGATGCTGGTCCTTTGAGGTTTTACTGGACGTACAATGGTACCAAGGATGTTCTGCCGGTGTGTAATGATCTGTTGACTTTTGTTTTTTCTTTTAATACTAAATAGGATATTTCATAATTTTACTGTTCCGTATTTAAATAAAATTGAATTCCGATTATCAGAACAAATAAATTATTTCGTTTTACTTCTTTAGAAATTGGTCACATATTTGAAAACTTGTGATTTCACTGACAGATACCAGCTGCCAACATAACAGTGTCAGGCTCAAGTAGCACAGTGATACATGGTCTGCCAGACAGTAGCTCCGATGACCTCGGCTGGTTGGCATGCTGGGCCAGCAACGACATCGGCAACCAGCGGGATCCCTGTCTCTTTAGAATTATGCCTGCTGGTACGTTTGTAGGTGTAATGTAATCCTCTTTTGAATTTCTTTTCTTCAATCCATTAGAGTATGTCATCTCTGTGGTGGATACTTTATTCTCAACCAACGGTTTCTCTCCACTGGGAGCATATGTATTGATATTGCCAGGATTTATAGTAAATCTTCTTTAAACTGGTCTCTTAGAATATATTATGAGTACATTTCATTAATACGTTTCTTTATTGAAACACAGTAACAAACAAAATATTTTATTCTCTTAACGTCATCAAACTTCATTAGCGTACCCGGAACCACCTTCGAATTGCGAGATCGAGGACGAGATCCTACGCTGCGAGGCGGGGCACGACGGCGGCCTGCCGCAGCGGTTCATCCTGGAGGCGCTGGAGGTACGGCTCCGCGACCCGGACCCCCGGGAACTCGACGGCGACTCCATGAGCGACCAGGTGAGCGCGGTTCACTGTTGCCGTGCTTTGTGGCCTGAATGTTCCTTTTTCTGTTGTCGCTAGCATTTTTGTTGATCCTTGTAAATATAAATCCTTTATATTAGGTCCTTACATATGAAATTGGCGTTTTGTATGGGAGGAACAAAAAGTCGAATATTTTTTAATATAATATATTTAATTAATCAAAGTATGAAACATTATTTTCTATGCACTTTTGCCATCTCATAGGTAGTTCATTGATCCCTTTACTAAAAAAACCAGTCGGACGGGAATCAATAAAATCTTTGAAGGTGATTTGGACTGCCCCATCGGAGTTGAATTTTTTCCCTTGCAAGAAGTTATCCAAATTTCGAAAAAAATGGTAATCTGTTGGAGCAAGGTCCGGGGAGTACGGAGGATGTCTTAGACTTTCCAATTGAAGCTCGTCTAATTTAGTAGCCGTCTGTTGCGCAGTGTGTGGTCTAGCGTTGTCGTGAAGCAGCAGTGGCGTGGAGCGATTGACCAGCCTAGGTTGTTTAGCCGCTAGCTTTTCCATCTTGGTTTGCAATTGCTGACAATAGACATCAGCCGTAATAGTATGGCCAGATTTGAGAAAACTGTAATGAACAATACCGGCACTAGTCCACCAAACGCTTACAAGTAACTTTTTTGGGGTTAATTTTCGCTTGGGGCAGGATTTGGCTGGCTGGCCAGGATCCAACCATTGCGCTGAGCGCTTCCGATTATCGTAAAGAACCCATTTTTCATCACAGGTAATGATTCGGTTTTAAATACCTTCATTATTGTGCCGGTTTAGTAATGTAACGCAACAGTCGACGCGCGTTTTCCGGTTTGCTTCAGTCAATTCGTGAGGTACCCACCTTTCAAGCTTTTTAATCTTCCCAATTTGCTTCAAGTGAATTAAAACAGTTTTATCACTAACATCGCAGCCTGCAGCTAACTCGGACGTGGTTTGCGATGGATCCGCTTCCACAATAGCCTTCAACTCTTCATTATCAACTTGAGTCTCAGGCCGTCCACGGGGCTTGTTCTGCAGATCGAAATTTCCAGAACGAAAACGTTGGAACCAAAAACGAACTGTGTTTTCTTTTGCAACACGACCGCCATACACATCATTCACCCTTCAAGTCGTTTCCGCAGCACTAGTGCCACGGCGGAACTCGTACTCGTAAATAATGCGATATTTTAAGTTTTCCATTTTGTAAAATGAGTGACGCAAACAGAAAAAAAACAGAAGAAAAAAAACAAATGAATGACGGTCATCGAACCACAAATACATGAGTCTATAGCTGTACAAATTTGAATTTGGAATTCCTTACCAAAGAGGAGAAATTCGTGATTAAAGTGGCCAGTACGAAAAACGCCAATTTCATATGTAAGGACCTAATATAAGTCTATTAAGAAATAACTGATTTACTGGAGATAAGCGTTGTACCTCTAACCCGGAAAGGAAACAATACTATAGCACACCTCATTTATGTAATATCCTGACACTGTTCTAGCGCTTTTTTAACATACATTCATACATTTTGTTGTTCTTGACCTGGTTAAATCCTATGTTGCACATGATTACTGATACAATATGTTTGGTTCACTGTAACATCTCATTGCATGACTTTGTTTTAAGGAATACGAGTATATCAAGTAAATAAATAAATATTGTAACCTTGTAAATTTTGTCTTTCTCACATATTTCAAGTTAGGGAGTCGTAAGTATTTATAACAGTTTACACAAATAATTTTGCGTTATAGGGAATTTCTGGTCGTGGTCTTAGCGAGACAGTGTACCGTGCGAGCAATGATGTCATACCGCAGTTCCCTCTGGACGCGCTAAGTCCCGGTCGGTACACGTTCTTGGTGTACTCCGAGACGCCCCGCGGCAGGTCGCAGCGGCCGGCCGCACTGCACAGCGTACCTATACGAACCATTGATGATCTGGATAGACCGGGTAAGTGCTTCAAAGATTTCTATGCTCTAAGAGCATTCCATCTCGTCATGAACATAATATGCTGTCCAACCTTAGTCAGATTGAAATAAGTACGTTTTTTATTATAAGAAAAATCGAAGTAGTAAAAAGAAAATTATCTATTGAACTGTTTAACCTAAGTAACGAAAAGTACTAAACAATAATTTAACAACAGGATCTCTACAAACAATGACACCGGGGCCGCCGCAGCAGACGCCGAGTGACAACAGCGTGGCGCTGCTCATAGGAGCGGCGCTCGCACTGGTTCTACTAACGATACTGACTACTCTCTGTGTCACATTAGTTGTTATGTGCAAGAAGAAAACGAGGCCACGACGAGAGAACGATGAAAGGTAATCTTTGATTAATTTATAACGTATGAGTTGTAGTAGACGACGAGAAAATTATTTACTTTATATATGTTGTAAATGGTCTAGCACGGTGTTACGGCGCAGTGTCGGCGTGTCGATGTACGGCGGGTCTATGACACAAAGCGTGATGCCGACAGTTGTGGTCCGTGGACATCGCGGCTCGCGGGTACTGGCGGCGCGGTGGTCCGGCGTACTGGATGACACACCGTTAGCCGTGCTAGCTCTAGATACTAGGGCACATGGTAAGTAGTTTTAAACAAGTCTAAATTAAGGATCTAAGCAGTCTGATGCTAAGGTTTTTAATAGTCTAATGTGTCTCTAATAAACAGTTACAATACCAGAAGACCAAATGAAGCTAACATTTGAGAAAACGTTTAGCGTTATGTGCATTGAATAGCAAATTTTTTTGCAGTCGATACTGATTCGTGCCGTAGTGACATGGAGCATCAAGAAACAGACCTGACCAGTAACGTTGGTGACATGGAAACACAGACAGACCAATGAACAAAGTGTAATGGTCTGTCCTCGGCGGTATTTCCAAACCGCTACGACTTAGGGTCCTTCAAGAAGCGAGCGTATCACCATCTCAAAGGCAGGCAACGCATTTGCGATTCCTCTGGTATTGCAGATGTCCATGGGCGTCGATAAAAACCTTAGTGTTCCCGCTAGTCGTTTGCCTCCTCCTCTTATAAAAAAAAACTGTAAATGCATTGCATTGCGCTAGAAGTAGGTTTAACTTCATGAAAAATTCAGTAGCTCGTTTGGAGAAAAGAACAAATGGGAATCGAGCTCAAACTGTTGTACTCTGATCATATAAGTTTTGAAGGATTTTATAACTCCCTTTTAAGAGTACATTAGGTCGTTCCATTCGGTATGTATGGTTCTAACATTAAAATATCATTGTTCCGGCTTCGGGGTTTTTCGTCGGGCCTCCTTGGACTTTTACATTTTATCATTGTGAATGATGCGGAATGATTCAACTTTCCCTATGAATTTTACAATAAATTTAATATAAAAAGGCACAATATGAAAATGCGAACGCGAATGTCATTTTTTTTTAATATGAAAAGTTAATAAATATAAAAGTCCCAGGACGCGCGATGAAACCCCGAGGCCGCAACAATCATCTACACATCATACCCTTTGCCTCATACAGGGATATAGCATTGCATTTCCTTTACCTTTACTCTATGTTTTTTTTAATAATAAACGTCCAAGGACAATTATTTAATCAAGTTCTTGTTACTTAAATATTTGTTTACAATATTACGATGCAAAAAAGTGCCAGATTTAATTTATTTCGAGTCTCAATAAGATACCATGGATTCTACAATGGGTAGAATCTTAAGTAGTTACATGAATCCTATTTCTGTATATTTAACCTTTAGCAATAATCTTTATATTTATATTTCAAAACGTTCTTTTCTTAGTTGCATATTTTGATGAACAATATACCAACCTATTAAAGCTAATAATTGTATTTTAAGCATAGAATACTATCTTATTATCAACGTTTATGTATTTATTTTTTAATTGTGAATATTTGAATATTTGTTATAAGTTTACCAAATAAATAATATTTATTAAGTTATAGTGAGAAGAAACAGTAAGTTTTAGATGTATAGCTTGCAGACAGTATTAATTTTGTTGTGATCAAAACTTAGATAAAATTCATACGTAATGAGAAATAACATTAATCAGCATTTAAGAGTCGGAGAAGATAACAAAATTTTACCTAATAATAGTGTTTGTTTCGAATCAATATAAACTATATATAATACTTGTCGGCGTATCCGCCAAAGTCAAATGACTGGTTGACTTTTTCAGCCAAGCGAAGCGTCACTGTCGATGGTTGTGAGGGCGGCCATTGAACAGTCTTGTTCGAGACGGCGCCCGCGCACCACGCTTGCGACGAATCGCTTAGCATCTAATTAACGATTAAATCTAGCGCTTAATTAAGTTGGTGTAGCATTGGTTAGACACTACAGTGTTCATACCACTGTGTATTTTTGGTTACCTAACCCTTATTAAACAGCTGCGATTGCAACAAGGACTTGTGATCTGCTCACGCCCACCTGCCGACATACCCGCTTTTATACTCGCACAAGATGATTTCTGATGAAGGCCCTCCTGCCCCTTCATCAGAAGTGGGATAGGCCTTTCAGCCCACTATCTGCTTTCCAAATTACTTCATAAGAGGGTGAAAAAGAAAAAACGGCCGTTAATCAAATCTCTTGCGTTTTTAATTAAAATTTGCTCGGGATGCGTAACCGGTTTAGATCGCGTAACAGATCGAAAGGTACTCCACCTCTGCGAACAAACGAGTCTCGCATGAGGAGGCGTTGTGCCGGTCGTAATAGGGATACGTCTACGTCTAGTGATAGTGATAGTGAACGATCTTCGGTGCATAGTCGAAAACATTATCCGAGACTAGGTAGTAATAGAACGCGAGGTCGTGATCGTGCTCGTAACCGTTCTTCGCAGCGCCGCCGTCGTGTAGTTTCGTTCTTAGCCAACTATACTAAACCTAATTTAATGTTAAACCTGATAATCGTAAACCATTCATGACAATTAAGAATGAACCGCAAAGTTCTAGTTCAGATAAGAGATGTTTTGGTTGTGGTAAGACGATTATTGTCGTCCGAGTTAGAGCCATTTATGTTGGATGACTTGTTCTGGATCCCTTGCAGATTGTGGTAAGACGATTATTGTCGTCCGAGTTAGAGCCCTTTAAGTTGGTCGACTTGTTCTGGATGCCTTGCAGATTGCGGTAAGACGAATATTGTCGTCCGAGTCAGAGCCATTTATGTTGGATGACTTGTTCTGGATGCCTTGCAGATTGTGGTAAGACGAATATTGTCGTCCGAGTCAGAGCCCTTTGTGTTGGCTGACTTGTTCTGGATGCCTTGCAGATTGTGGTAAGACGAATATTGTCGTCCGGGTCACATCCACCAAAGGATTGACCTGTCCAATAGTACCGATTGTGAACAGTTAACCTACATGTTGTTTAGTGACAAGGCGGTGTCATCTGACTTAATTGTTACGAGACGCTCGCCTTAAGTCTTAAGTATCATATGTGGATTGTAATGAGTAGTCCGTCAGGATGCCGAACGGAATAGGTACAACTGCAGTTCATTGTTTCAGAGAATCGCCCGAGGACGGTCGAATGTCAGTCCGGCCGTGTCGGCGTATCCGCCAAAGTCAAATGACTGGTTGACTTTTTCAGCCAAGCGAAGCGTCACTGTCGATGGTTGTGAGGGCGGCCATTGAACAGTCTTGTTCGAGACGGCGCCCGCGCACCACGCTTGCGACGAATCGCTTAGCATCTAATTAACGATTAAATCTAGCGCTTAATTAAGTTGGTGTAGCATTGGTTAGACACTACAGTGTTCATACCACTGTGTATTTTTGGTTACCTAACCCTTATTAAACAGCTGCGATTGCAACAAGGACTTGTGATCTGCTCACGCCCACCTGCCGACATACCCGCTTTTATACTCGCACAAGATGATTTCTGATGAAGGCCCTCCTGCCCCTTCATACTTTTTGAGTGCGACATTAGACATCATTGTATTATGTAATATTGCTATGTAAATACATAATGTACAATGTTATAAACATTGTATTCAGTTTCATTCTAACGATCATAGATAATATTAACATATAATCATGTAATATTTTTATAATACGGGTACTATTTTTATATTACGATGTTTTTATTCCAGTACAATTAGTAAGTGTTGACACACTAAATAGTGTTTATCTCACCGAAGAAAGCTTTAGGTATGTAGCAAATAATTTGAAATGGCATTTACAACAATCTAAACACTATAAAAAAAATTATATGATTACATAAACAAATTTTACTCTATACATTTTTAACTCAATAAATTCGAAAATTATTTTTATTGATATTAGATAAATGCCATATCAAATCAGTATATGTAATTTAAATAGGTTTTTTTTGTCATCTGAAATGTATACGTTTTAGTATACCTCTGTAATAAACCATTTAATAAAATTGCCCTTTATATTTTTAAATTGTTGTTTTATTTTGGAATCATTCTGTCTTAATATTATCTCATGGTTATTTGGAAGCGTATTTTTAGTTTTCTCTATATATTTCATTAGACATTAAACATTGTTGCGACAACACCGGCCCCGGGGTTGAATGGCCAGTGCGCACCGCGCAACCTTTTTTGTACATTTCTCTTTCTTTCTTTTTTCTTCTAACGTTTATTAATTTTTCTTCATCAATAAAAAACAGTTTTGTAAAACAGTTCTTTTTTTATGTAAATAAAAACATTGCTATCGAAGGTTTCAGCTTAAACAAACATTACTTTATCCAATCTGAATGTTGGGCCAAATATAAGGATGAAAGGAAATAGCATGTGGCTGATATGTTTATGTCAAGACAGATGTAATGTGTGACAAGAAGGTATAAAAGAGTATATTAGAGGATGTTTGAAAATAACGCCAGTTATGGAGAAATTGAGAAACAAAAGGTTAGCGTGGTATGGACATATTTTGTAGAGAGATGATGCTCACATAAATAACAATGTCTTGAAATTAAATGACTACAAAGGTAGAGGTAGACAGTAGAAAGTATGGATAGATTGTTTGAAAGAAGATATACTTAAGAAGAGAGTGAATTCAGATATGACAGCTGATAGAGATGCACGAAATAGCACAGACAGTGTCAACCTCCCTTATGGACTAAGACAGGTAGATAACGATATTAAAAATTACGATGATGTGGTAATAAAGAAACTAAAATATGTGTATGTCTCTACGCTAACATTTACCACTGCCTGCATTAAATTCTAAATGAGAGATGATGAAGAACTAATGCAACATTGACTTACGATCTGAAATGAAACAATGTTACTTATGCAGTAAATTTAATTAAACCTTATCGTTTCCATGTTGGGGTAGTACAGGGTAGGCGATTAGTTTATAATATCGCTAGTGATACTATAAACTGATAAATTTTTTATTCCTTGATCAATTAGTAACTTTAAAAATGTCATGTTTTCGTGTCTTTGGCTTTATTTTCTGAACTATTATCTATATATATAAAATTCTCGTGTCAAAGTTTTCGTTCCCGTACTCCTCCGAAACGGCTTGACCGATTCTCATGAAATTTTGTGAGCATATTGAGTAGGTCTGAGAATCGGCGAACATCTATTTTTCATACCTCTATTAATTTTTTTTTAACTGCTCGCGGACGGAGTCGCGGGCGACAGCTAGTAATTTATATTATTGTGAACAGCGTATTGTCCAATTGATTCCCAAGTATCGATATTGAGTAGATCATTTCAATATTGTGCAGTGAAGGAGCTATTCAGAATTATCTTGGTAACAATGGCATTATACGAGGCTGACAGACAATGCAATAGAGAACTGGTGATATTGATATAATACAAATTAATTGAGTGAAGAAGCACTTTCAAGTGTGTGTATTTTATCACTGCAGAATCCCAATGTCGTTTATCTTTAAAAAATAAAGACAGGAAAATTTCAGTTGAGCAAAACATTGCTTATGTTTTTCTGAATTTCCATTTTTATAGAGAGCTTTCTTTTTACTTTTGAATCGACTTTACGATTTGTATTTTACTTTAAATATATATTCCTGCATAATAATTGTTAAATATCAGTGTAAAATACAAAACACTAAAACATTCGTTATGTAAATGCCTGAAATCGATACATCTTATACATATTCAACCCTGGGAAGCAATTAACTCCCTCTACAATGTTATGTCGACCGTCAATTAATTTTGAGAGCGAATCCATTCTTTTTTTGTAAATATCTAAAAGGAAAATCCCAGACAGTGTTTTATTGTTCCAGTCAATATGATCACATAAATGGAAAACTCACAGTCACAGTCGGAGAGGTATCCTAGAGATCTTTTGCAACAAGTATTGATACCTCAAGAAATAATGTGTAGTGAGATGAAGTAAAAGTTTTTAGCACCACTTTTGATCTGATAAACAAAGCGCCAAGCCTCTCTCTGTCCAACCATCATCATCAATGCCTTCCTTCTGACGCCTTAAAAAGGCTAGCAACCCAAATTACTCGTATCATCCCAGTTGTAACGTCTCAGTCTCTGGAGAATTTTACAGCTCACCTGTTCGTGTTCCACACCACGTATACAACCCTACTACACAACCGCTTCGCTCGCCTATCAAATGACGAACTGTTCCGATTGACACTTGACGTTGGCGCTTGAGACAACCAAGACATAATTGTAGTGAAGTTTTATTGGAACGAAGTTCCTTATTTTCAGTTTATATTCTGACTCACATATAAGTTTTCCAGAACTCCTTTCCCCAGCACAGTCTTTGTCCTAAACTTAAAGATTCTTAGTCTAAAAATTTCTCGTATGGCATCTGTTAAAATAATTTTACACAGAACAATGGTAGGCAATGAAGTTAGTCCGCAACACTCTATCATATCTGGGGGCTGATGACATTGAAATATGAAAAGACGCCACAATCCAGCGGCCATTTTTATACGTCACCGCAACATCCAATTTGTGCAAATGTCGACGGCAGAGTGAACCGTTTCCGTGAATTTATATTTTTTTACTTCTATTGCAGCGGTTTAGAATTGTATATATTTTTGTTCTAAACGTTAGCAGTATATGTACATATATTATTAATTGCTCAGATTTTGATTTTTATTGCTAAACATGTTTCAGTATATTTTTATTTACCTATAATAGGTATATTAAATGGATGAATTTCAAAAAGGTTCAGAAATATAGAATTGAGTCACCCAAATAGTTTGTACTGGCGAGAACTATAATTTGCTTTAAGATTCCATCTCAACATTATCGATTATAATTCATTGATATATCAAAAACACGTTTTAAATAAAACATTAAATTTAATGTCCAATTAAATAACAGCAAATATCATAAATGAATGACCTTGAAACGTTTCAACTGAATTAGTTGACATAAGGACGCCCCACGTGGACATAAGGAGTCGGACAAAAGCGTTTGAGACTTCATTAAATTGAATATTTCGCCGCATTTGTGTGCTTTTGTGCTCCAAGATTCTATGAAAGCGATCATATTTTCCAAGAGTTTTAAGGACCTCTTAGGCATTTTTTAATTGGATGTCCAATTTATATTTTTTTAAAAAAATGATTTTTATAGAATTGATGTCGATCTTTTAAAACACTGAAATTCATTTTTTGTACATGAAAGTTATTGCTTTTAATGCATAGTTTTATGCAGGGATATCACTGAAGTAAAAATTAAAAAAAAAAAAACAACTTGTACTAAGTTTGTGGGATAAATTTAGGTATGATTTAGACAGAGTGGCTTTCTAAGTACTTTATAAGTTAAAGTTATTATGCTTGTCGTAATTGTAAGTAAAAAGAAGGGAACAAAGTGAGCAGAGGTAGTCATACTTTCAGGATTATAGACATGTATGCTTTTACCTTCAAAATAACACTCTAAATTAACTCAATTTATATTCGTCTTCAGTACAGAGAATGGAAAATATTTGACACTGGAATTCAATTGTAGCGTTACTTAATCAAAGCTTTTTCTTCCCTGTTCTTGTTTATTGACAAGAATTCTATCTCACTTCTTACTAATCTTACTAATATTAAAAATGCTAATGTTTGGATGGATATTTGTTTGATGGTATCTCCGGAATGGCTCAACGGATATCCATCAAATTTGGCATAGATGTAGGTCATAGACTAGACGAACACATAGGCTACTTATTAGGTTTTTTTTTTTAATTCCGCGCGGACGGAGTCGCGTTCGACAGCTAGTTTTAAATAAATACCATGATACTATGATAAAGTTCCTTGTAAATAAGTTTAACGTCAAATTAATATTTATTGTTGTTTAATTTTTATATTATTTGATAGTAAATAAATACAAAACTTAAATAACATGTCTATCGCCATTATAATTAAAATTTTCATTTCACAGCGTACTTTTGAGCAGTCCTCAACAATTTTGATTTGTATACGACCCCTGAGTTTGTGGATTAGGTTCGTCATGTTATTTGAGTTGTACAGGAAATTAGAAAGGGGTCGCGGCACTCGACTGACGTAACTTTACAACGAACGTAATTACGACTGCTATTGGGGTGACGAGTGCATTGAAATCCTATGTAACGCGTCACCCTTCAACGCGTCGTATATCCAGATTGTAATTGTAAGTTTTCACTGCCGCAACACCTGTTTGAAAACATATTGTCATCACACTTTTTTCCTGAACAATGAGAGGGATGGCAACCCATTTTTGTTTAATTTGAATACCGCGCCAAATAAAGCTTCGTGGTCGCTGCCTACCCCTCTGGGTTACGGGCGTGAGTGATGTTGTCGTCCTTTCTTTTAAATCTAATTTATTGAATAACGCCTTATCAATTATTAACATGTCATATAAATAGTTTTTGCCATCGCATATCTATCTTCAATCATCTTTTACATCCACTTCAATATATCGTTCGCAAATATATTTAAACTAGCTATCACCAGCGACTCCGTTCGCGCAGATAAAAAAATAACTTAATTAGTAGCCTATGTGTTCTTCCAGACAATATCAAATTACATCGGGAACCGTTGAGCCGATCTCGAGATACCTTCTAAGAACAATCCATCCATCTAAACATTCACATTAATAATAGATACTAAACCTAAGATGTCAAAAAAATCAATAATGTATATTTTGAATCGTGTGCCACAGACTGTATAAAATAGACGTTTCCTCTAGTCGTCGACATGTGCTGAGAAGGAAATTGCGCCGGGGACGACGGGCGCCATATTGTGATGCGGTTACCAAGCCCGATCTCATCAGTTCAGCCGACCAGGATTGTTTAATATCTGTTAAACCATGCTACGTAAACTGTGAATTATTTGACATTTAATTAATAACTACAGCCTATGTGTTCTTACACTATGTTCTAGATATGCGCCAAATTTCATCAAAATCTTTTGAGCCGTTCCGGCAATACCTTCAAACAAATGTCCATCCATCTAAACATTCGCATTAATAATATTAGTAAGATTTGTAGTTTACATATGTACCAATTTATAAATGGAGGTTATGTTTTAACGCTGTTTTACGCCAGCAAAATCACATAGAGATTGCAAAAAAGTACAGTTTTGTTAACGAAAAATTAAACCTAAATATGAAACGAGAACATGTGAATAAGAGCTTTTCTATGTGTTTTTTTCTGTTTTGAATATCGTTTAAATTAAACTAAGTAACTGAAGTTCGTTATTTGAACCTTTCTGTATTTGTATTGAACGAATTGTCATTCCTGGACATTGGCCAACTGTGAGCGGGATCCCAGCAATATTTCAACATCTACGTACTAGTATTAAGAAGCTGTTCATTGTGATAACGTTCTACATAAACTGAAACTTTGATAATTCTGTTGTTATTTAAGATGCACATTTATAGGTTATTGGAAATATGCGATTTGTTCCAGTACCTTTAAGCTGTAGGTGCTTTAACAGTATTTTGATTTAACCTCTATAGTTTCTAATATAGATCACAACAGACGTTGTCAGATTGTATGCCGGCCTAATCTATTCATATAATTTTTGTTGATTTGATATTTCAACTCGTACCTGATTAAAATTGTTATTGTGAATTATTTATCTTCATTTATAGATTATGCACAACATTATTCCACTAGTTTAACAGTGGTGAATCCCAAAAAATATTTTTGTGTGATTTTTGTGCACGAATGAGCAAGATCGACCGGGTGAAATACCGATCACGATCACACAGGCGTGAAGTGGAAGCAGTTCCATGTTTCCGAAATGCCGGAGGCCTAATTTTAGTCCACGTTCTTTTACTTTTTTAATGATGGGAAGGGGAAGTGGATTTGGCGGAGGACGCATTGGATGGGGAAATATCATATTTCTGTGTGTCCCAATCTCCGTCGATTACAGTTAGGCAATGCATCTGCAATTGCCGATATCCATAAGCAGCAGTCGCTTCGCTTTATCGGCGAATTCGTGTGGTCGTTCTCTCGTTTGCCACCTTATATATAAAAAAATTGACTGTCAGATTATCGAAAAACTAGTGTGCTATATTTTTCTTATATTATTATGACCTTACGTAGAGTGTTGCATGAACTCATTTTCAATTTATTCAAAGATGTGTCAGAATTATAAAAACGATTCTACAGTGGACTACACCTAACTCGTTTTATATTCATGACACAGTAAAACTTAAATAATGCTGTCTGGGGTGGAAGTCTTATAAATTGCCGGAATTCTTGGCTGCAGAGGTCCGCTGGCAGCCGGCCAGCAATAACAATTTCCCCAATAACAGGATGGAAAGATTTAAAACTAGATCCTTATAAATTAGCAACTGTTATGAAAGATTCGTGTCATTTATCGAACAATTTGTTACGTATACCGTTTACTTTGTTATATCTCCGATTTATTACTCGTTCTACCAATTTGTCAACCGATTTTTACTAATTTATTTACTTATATTAAGATAGGTAGTATTTGGACATTATCTCTAAACCAGCATTGATAGTATTGTCAATTTTACAAGCTTTTATTAAGTGTTACCTGTCCCAAAGTTTGTCATCAAATGCGAATTAAATTTGTTCCACTTATCGGTTACTGATTGAGTTAAAATTTTGTATACATGTTTAAATCGGACGACAATGCAATATTAATATGACATGGTGCTAATTTTATGATGGAGCTGAAAGGCGGGAATAGGAACTTCGCAATGAAACGGCACATCGAGTTGGGCTTGATTGAATCGTTTTGACTCGTAGTTGTAGTTTTTCATTCTTTTAAGAACGTATATTTTGCTTTTAATTATTACTTGTCGTTTTGTATTTCTTTTTTCTGTAATTTTTCATTATCCTTAATTCCATATAACTCATATAAGCTCTACGTGACTATCTATTACTAATATCATTATGTAAGTGATAATATTAGTACATTGAAATGTATTGTATTGTTCCGTCAGTGACACGCTTCAGTTTGATTTCAATCAATACCGCATCTGCGTCGTGTTGGGTTAACCACACCAGCGCACGGAGCTAACAAACTGACCTTACTGACTCTACAAATACGTTCGTCTGCAAACAATTCCAATTTACTATTACTAAATTACTATTTAGGAAGATAAGTATTTTTAAAAATTAAACTGTAAATTTTATATTGGTTATTTATTAATTTCCTTTGATATAATTTTTGCAGGAAAACTTCCTCTAACATCTGATTGTTTTTTTTTGTTCGCATCTTTTGTTTTTTTGTTATAACTGGCAACAAATCTGGCTACACTTCAATTGATTTCAAGATTAATAAAATTCTTTTTTGTTTATGTTTTGTTGAACAAAATGGACTCCCTGCTTTACTAACGACAGTTTTTTTTGTTAGATTTAAAGAGCAGCAGAGCGGAGTAATTATAAACGAATCCTTACACGTTCCATATTTAAATTTGAATTTACGATCCCCTACATTTTAGATACAAAATGGAATCAAGTTTGATTTAATCTGAAAGTCGGGAGATCAGAAAACCATTAGAAAAGTACTTAACTTTGGCCTAGATTTCATGACTATTTAGCTATCGGAAAACGTATATGTTAGAGAAAAACAGATGGCGCTACTTGTGACTGTCCAAATAAAGGAGTCATTATAAAATACTAGCTTTTACCCGCGACTCCGTCCGCGCGGAATAAAAAAAAATAGAAAACGGGGTAAAAATTATCCTATGTCCGTTTCCTGGTTCTAAGCTACCTGCCCACCAATTTTCAGTCAAATCGATTCAGCCGTTCTTGAGTTATAAATAGTGTAACTAACACGACTTTCTTTTATATAAATAGATTATTTGCTTTAATTACGAATACAATGCTAGTCAATAAAATAATTAAATTACATTTTGTTAGGTGGTTCGATAGATATATAGGATGAATGCAATAAGATGACTTATAACGAAAACGCGAAAGTGATTACGAATTCGCACAAAATACGCACCCAGTAGTGCGGTAAAAACCATAGCCGTAGGGCCTTCTACTAAGATCTTCATAAATAAGGCTACTGAACTGACATAGAGACATAGAGACTGAGATATTCATAGAATACTTAAATATAAAAATAAAATAAACTCAGTAGCTATTTAAATTATTCGCATGAAATTCAAAATCAAACTCTATTCAATGAAGTCAACGCCTCCTCAAGTTTTAAAAGCTAAATTGGAATAGAGGAAGGTGCAAAAAGTTTGAACTTTAATGGACGGCCAGTTTATTCGTGGGACTGATAGCGGGAGTCAATATAGCTCATACATATTCAGCTCACGAATGCAATTAGTCCGCTCCATAGTTTTCGATATCGTCGTAAATTATTTTTGAAATTGAAGCTAACGCTTTGTGTGCGGACTAGAGACGAGATTACACGAGTGAGAGCAGATGGTGGAAATAAATTTTATTACATTATGAATTTTAATAGAAAGTAGCAAATCTTAAAACTAAATAAATGTAAAATCTGTCACATGTTTCTTTAAATATTATGATATTAATAATATTCTAGTTCTAGTTAAAAATATTCCAAATTTCTTACAATTAAATAACAAGAGATTATCAATATTTTTGAATTTCTTATGATTGAACAACATAAGTATCAGTATTAAGGAAAAATCCGACACAGTATTGTGGTACTTAAATACTTGAGTATTACGTATTTCGTTGGTAATATATTACTTTACAGCAGCGCAAACTTAAAAGAAAAACTTTAATCCGGTGTGCAACTTTCTTTAGTGCACTGGTTTCACGCCGAGGTCGCTTCAATCGCAACCTCCGTAACGATACTGGCAACTTATTTGAAGTTAAAAAAGTAAGTTGTTAAGTGAACTTACTATTCTATAAGTTGAAGAATTTTACAATAAAACCTTATGTGTATACTTGTGATATTTTTTTTATATTTTGTTTTAATAAAAATAAAAGGTTGTAATCTATTCCGTCATGATAATTATACGTCATGAGGCACCATTTAATGTGATGTAGTAAATGCAGCGCGTTTTGGATGGTTACTTGTGTACCATATATATCAAAACATTTATTGCTTAAAGTGAAACAAGAAAAGGAATAGAGAAAATCTTTTTTTTTTCTTTAAATAAATAACTCACACAATATTTGATGAAATTTTTAAAAGATAATATTAAGAAACCATTAAATAAATATGAAGTATTGTATTAACTTAACCTTGATAAAAAAAAACTTAAGTTACTGCGGCTACATTTTGATACAAAGATTTGAAAATTTAAACTAAAATAAACTGTAATAGTTAAATAATCCACTGTTACAGCGATTTTTTTGATGGATTAGTTTATCGGATAAACACGCTTTTTGTACTCGTCCATCAGCTATTGAACAACAATGTTCTATGAATTTTATTTCAACAATCTAAACTACGAAAACAAAAAATGAATGTTTAATTTTTAACTATTACTAATCAAACTATTTTTTATTATAACTCACGCCTGTAACCCAGTGGGGTAGACAGACATTTGACGTGATCCTAACACATCTCTCTTGCTTCTTCTACATTCATACATCACGCATACATGCACCAAAATAATTAAGTCATAACAAAATAAATTCAGGTTATTCTATAGTGAAAACCAATATAAAATTTTGGGTTAAATCTGAAAGAAACCTTGTTATATTTTTAAGAATATCTACCTATTATTTATTGTATTTTAAGTACTGTTAATATTACGACATAATGCCTTACCATAAAAAAAAAAACTGAGACAGTGTTTCAAATATATGTTAGCTTAAACTTACACAAATACGTAATAAATAAACACTAGCGCCTGCGTCCGGAGCGGATTTTTGACGAATCATTATTATTGAAACATTTTATGTGTAGGCTTGCGAAATGTGCTCTTGATTAATAAATAACAAAATATTTATATCGAAAGCAGAGTGAAAATACATGTTTGTCGTGAAACATATAACCGCGTTGACGTCCATAATATTAGTTAGCTAGGGTCAAAGAGAAAAACGTGTTTAATTAAACAGTGTCTAACTAAAACTTTGTAGTTATACAGAAAATGTATAATCAAATTTATTTTTTGAAATAGGTGACAATTTTATGTAAATAAATTCTTAGCTGAAATAAGATTACGAATTAAAGAAGTGGACACGTTTATGCAATAAACCATTTACACTATATTGAAATATAAAAAACAATAAAGTTTTAACAGGATAGAGTGGCTTGTACGAATTTAAGCTGCGACCGGACTCGATCTTGCGAATTACTACTGCCATAGCCACTTGGAATCGAGCCAATCCGGCTCTTTGTAAAGGGAAGAGATAGCGTAGCTTTGTCTAGGAATCCTGGAATCGCTCGCTTATCTTAACCTAATTAAGAGCCGTTTTTACGGCGCACAGTCGGATTTGAATCCAGATTTTTCTAAATACCTTTTTATCTCATTAGAAAGGATTAATAAGTACTTTTTGAAATATGTCCATCACTAGAATAACAATACCTTTCTACGTTTAACAAAGTACCTATTTGACAAACAAAAAAATATTATCACCATACAGCTAGTGAAGTAAACAATAGTTTACTTGAAAGACGAACGAAAGAACGAATGAACTGAAGAATGATCAATGAATGAAGAATTGTACAGCAAAAGTAATTTAGACTTAAATAGTCTAAATTACTTTAACAATAGTTAATCTTATGAAATACAAAGGAAAATTTTGCTTAATTTTAGTAACACGATTTTGATTCACGTATAAATTATTGCTGAATTCAGTATTTGTCTAATTTACTACGATTGTGCGTTAATTAATAGTTTAATTCTGTGCAAATATTATGACAAATCATTACCTAGCTTGTTAGTCAAACATCTCTCTATTTGTATTCCAGAGAATTAATCGTCGCTATGAGCAACTATATGTGAATGTTAAAATGAGTGTATGAAATGACCAAGTTATGGCTTTAATTACATATTAAGCTTGGTCATTGTGCATTGTTTAATACTCAAACAAAGAATACTTGTCTACTCATTTACCTGCATTCGTAAAGTGTGTGCTTTTATTATTTGTTAATCATATTAAAAGTACGTCAGTAGCGTCGGTGGCTCAGGGGTTAAGCACTTGACTTGCAATCTGCAGGTCCAGGGTTCGAGTCCCGCCATGTACCAGTGTGTTTTTCGATTTTCGATTTACATATGTACATTTATCCGACATTCTTACTGTGAAGGAAAACATCGTGATGCAACCTGCATATATCTGAGAAGAAATTCAATGATATGTGAAGTCAACCAACCCATACTTGGCCAGCGTGGTTGACTATGGCCTAGTCACCCCTAACTTAGGGTAGGCCCCGAGCCCCTCAGTGGGTACGTACAGTGGGCTGATGAAAATTAAAAGTACTACTTTAAAATTGTCAAATTGAACCAAGTACTTACATGTTATTTCTGAGGTTTTTGTAGTAAACAAAAGTAAATCGATTAAAGGTAGGTAACGTATCTGCAATTGTGATTTTCTATGGACAACGGAAACTTCGTTATTTTAGCGAATTCAAGTGACAGCTTGCTCTTTTGCCATGTTATATTTAAGAACAATATATTGATTAGTTTTTACATGAGTGATGCGTAATATAATTCCGCATTTTTTATCGATTTATACATCAATAATGCTTAGGATGTTTCTATGTATGTAGAGAAAATAATATGAAAACATTAACTTGTGATCAAATCGTTTAACTAATTGGTCGTTTAGTAAGTGGTGGAGCGTTAGTATTAGAGGATTGATTGACGGTTGTGTAAACTGAACGCTCATGCCTCGTGCCCTAATTGATTTGAGTACGGCCAAAGCCCGCAAATAATAACGTACTAGAACATTGTTTGCTGACACACTGTCATTTATTTCTTAAGACAAATTCTTAATGAAAAATAATTTATCCCAAAATCAATTTCGATTATTTTATTCAACATAAAAGTAATATGCAAAAGAAAAATCTTTGGTCACAAAAGGAAAACTTAAAGAACTTTTCTCTCAAGAACATGCAAATTTCTGTGTATGATAGAAAAGAATTTTGTTCTTAAAGGTACATTTAAATCCTTTTGACGGATCTCACTGAAATTTGGCATAGATGTATAACATAGTCTGGAAGAATATATAGGATACCAAATAAGTTTTTTTATTTAATAGCGGGCGACAGCTAGCAAATCATGAAACTATCATTAAAATGCGGTAGACAACACAAGCAGCATTGCATCACAACAACTGAATAGAGTAAGCAGGCACTTGTTTGTCGACTGATTGATGACGATAAAGTTCGCTGGAGCGCCGCCAACCCATCCTTTTCGTATTAACCGGTGATAAACTGCCTGCCTCATATCCAACACTAAATATAATACTTACACTATTTATTTTAGGCATAAATGTTGCAGTTAGTTGAAAATTAAGAGAACTTTTTGATTAAACAACTATTAAAGGATTATATACATTTGTAGTTCTAGTATTAGTCCTAGTAATATGTTAATTAAGATAAGTGTCGAAAGCTTGTCGTTGGCTCATGTCCCTAACAAGAGGATCAATTCTTACCTAAATTAGAGGTGATTCATTCATACTTGACCATGCTGGCCCAATTAGAACTGTTAATAAGTTATATATTTTATCTCATACTAGCTTTTACCCGCGACTCCGTCCGCGCGGAATAAAAAAAAAAAAAAGAAAACGGGATAAAAATTATCCTATGTCCTATTCCTGGTTCTAAGCTACCTGCTCACTAATTTTCAGTCAAATCGATTCAGCCGTTCTTGAGTTATAAATAGTGTAACTAACACTACTTTCTTTTATATATATAGATTACATCTTACGTTAAATTGAAATTCAAGTTTGTCTCATCTATATTTATTTATCTACAGTTATCTCTTGTCTTAAATAACAGAAACCTTTTTATATCACAGTTAACATCAGACATAGTTGAGTTGCTACACTCGACTATGAAATTTGATTTTTTGTTAATTATTTGCGTTATTTAATAAAGAAAACAAACTAAGGTAAATTTTAATGAACTTCATTTAAGCAGTCTTATCTAGTAGATACTCTAAAGCTTAATATTATTATATAATTTTCTACAATTAGAATGTCTAGACTGCGGTCTAGGATCTCTATCAAAAGGAACGTGTAAAATAACTGTGTAATCAACATTTAGTACAAGTTCTTATAACGATATAAATGTTATTGTTATTTGTTGGAACTTTATAACATTCTTAAGATTATTGTATGAAGAAATTGACCAAGTTAGATACTATAATTGTACCTTACTCGGGAATTAAGTTTTTTTTTTTTATATAATAAGTAAAGTTTCTAATCATTGAACTATGGAGGATTTTGTTCTGTTTAGATGTAAACTCTGATAACGGACTTATAATATATACATTTAATCTTACTTCAATTAAAATCTGACTTACTTTTTTAATTCACATATTCTTACTAATATTATAAATGCGAATGTTTAGATGGATGGATATTTGAAGGTATCTCCGGAACGGCTCCACAGATCTGGAAGAACACATAGGTTACTACTTAAGTCTTTTTTTTATTCCGCGCGGACGAAGTCGCTGGCGATATTTAGTAATGCTATAAAAGTACTAACTATAAAGTAGCTATGGTAACGTAGCGACTCGAATAAGCCCTTGTTCTCCGATAATAAAAATCTCTACTTTCCACGAATGTGCCGTTTCGAGTCAGTCCAGGACTTGGATCCCCCTAAGATATTTTTCTACCTCAACTATCCAGCGATACCTGAAACGCCAACTTGGCGTCGAGGACTCGGCCGTTACAAGTATGCATTTTTAACACTCCCAACATCATCTATTCTTTCTAACTGACCAAGCCAGCGGAGTCTGTGTGTTTTTATCTGTCCAATGATGTTGGGCTCCATTTCTGAATTCTTTCTTATAATTATAAAATAATGTTCTGAACTATAAACTAATCTTAATAAATTACACATTGCTTCTAT
Organism: Papilio machaon; assembly: GCF_912999745.1. Taxonomy (NCBI): domain Eukaryota; kingdom Metazoa; phylum Arthropoda; class Insecta; order Lepidoptera; family Papilionidae; genus Papilio; species Papilio machaon. Next base: position 7,290,213 of record NC_060002.1, read on the forward strand.
TTACATTGTGATTTACTGTGGGACCTTAAGAGAGTTCAGTTTAGTTGGGAAATTAATTCAAATTTGTAATTAACTTAACTTAGCATCCTTGGGACCTTTGAGAGATGACTGCGCTTTCCTTGCTTTAATTATTTCAATAATTTATACCTGCCGCTACTAAATTATATCTTGTAAAACCATTTATATTAAACATTAAGCGTTAAGTATACATATTAATTACCAAGGATACAAATTAATTACTGAGTATACATATCAATTACTAAGGATACATATTAATTACTAAGGATACATATTAATTACTGAGTATACATATTAATTACTAAGGATACACATTAATTACTATGGATACATATTAATTACTGAGTATCCATATTAATCACTCAGTATACATATTAATTACTAAGGATACATATTAATTACAGAGTATACATATTAATTACTAAGTATAAAACCATACATCGTAGTCTATGTCAGAGAAACCCTTGACGATTATCTTTTGAAGACTGTCAGACTTTATATGTACATTGGTTCACCTTATGACAGGTGTGGTTGCTTTATTTAAACGGAGAGATGTACATTGTTTTTATAAATGCAACTGCAGACATGCTATTATCCTTAAATACTAATGAATAGAGCTGTCGATTTGTTGACAATCACAGTTGCTACAGATCTTTGTGGTCCACGGTTGTCACTGAATAGAACACCCCGTATATACATGAAATTCCATTTCACGTCGTCGAGTTTTCCAATAGCAATGTATGTTTTACGATTATAGCTACAATCGTTTAACTCAATCTGGTAAATAAAAAACTATTCTTTTAAAAATGATTATATTTTAAAATAAAGAGTAACGTACTATCTTGAGTTTAATTTCGCTCTGAATTATTTAGAGTTTCATTACTAAGTTTCTTTTAATACTTTAGGTCGTATAATTCATTCAATAAATTAACCGTGAGAAGTAAGTATACCCACGATTAAATAAAAAAAAACATGTAAAAGTTTGATGTATTCTACCTTTTTATTTTAATAAGATCTTCGGTGTTAATTGGCAACATTTTTGTGGGCATTTTATGTGTAAACGAGATGAATGAAATCTAACGAATAGCCTTTGTAAAAGAATAATAGCTAATTTATCCAATACAAAGCCATTATATGCCTTATTTGCTTAGGGCCTTTTTTTAACAAGGGAGTAATTATATAGTTCTAAGAAAGATAGAAGTGACTTCAAAATGATCCACAAAAATTACCAAACCCGTTAAACAGTATTCAACAATTCGTACACTGAAGTAATAATAAATTTAAATTTCATTTAATCTACTCTACTCATTTATTGTTCCAAGCTAGCTATGCACCGCCATGATATCGAGTAAGTAGGTTTGCCTAAATAAAACTCAACGTTTTAAATAATTCTTCGCACTAAAACCTTCGGATCTTTTATTTATATGTTTGTTGTAATTTCAATCAAATAAATTTCAACAATTTGTTAATACTCTCAAAACATAAACGTTTTTATAATAATTTATCCTAATATCTGCATACGAGTAAGTTGCACAGCATAAAAAACGAATCCAGTATTTATTTCTCAGCATGAAAGTTTCGTGTACAATTTTTTGGAGTTGTAACACATAAATTTTACCGTACACATTTACTTATAGCACCCAAGTGTAACATTAACAAATTAATGAGTGCCGCTCCACTGAAGTTTTATCGTGACTACATAAATGAGTCAAAAATTAACGCTAGTATATATTTCGTAAAATTAGTAAGAAGATTAACTTATCAATTTTCTGAACTTGGCCTCTTCTACCTGCATACATAAACCATAACACTTATGCATTTTTTTATTAATATAAAAGGAAGTTTACCATTGGGCCGATATGCCTACAGCTCAACCACCCAATGGAAAAAATCCTATTGATCCGATCAACTGAAAACACCTAAATAATTTTAAGAAATTGAATGTTTTTTTTTAATATTGGTAGAGAAGAAACTCTAGAAGAAAGAATCTTTCTATGTCAGCTATTGGCCAGTATCCAATGAGCTCAGCTGACGAAAATTGTTTCATTTAAATATACATTCAACTAAGACATAAAGTACATTATCTTTTTCGTATTAAAAAAGAAAAAGTGTTTACATTTCATGAATAATTGTATCTTAAAAGAGAAAGGCAGAAAAGGAAAGATTGCTTAAAGAAAAAGTGCAAAGTAATTTAGGAATAGGTGATCAAAAAGGAGCGTCGGTGGCTTAGGGGTTAAGCACTTGACTTGCAATCTGCAGGTCCTGGGTTCGAATCCCGCCATGTACCAATGTGTTTTTCGATTTTCGATTTACATATATACATTTATCCGACGTTCTTACGGTGAAGGAAAACATCGTGATGCTACCTGCACATATCTGAGAAGAAATTCAATGATATGTGTGAAGTCAACCAACCCGCACTTGGCCAGCGTGGTTGACTATGGCCTAGTCACCCCTAACTTGGGGTAGGCTCTGAGCCCCTCGGTGGGGACGTATAGTGAGCTGATGATGATGATGATGATGATGATGATCAAATTTCTTATAACAGGTACAGAAGATGAAACTGCGAAGCTGAGGTATTTATAAATACAAGATTACAGGTAACAAATGCAGTGTAAAATAGAATGTTGCAATGTAGTGCAGTACTTACGTTAGAATCTTAGAATTCCACCGGTTTACAGAACTGGAACACCGCCAGCCTTTTTGTTACGGAATAACAAATGTGTTCGGCTTTTTTAAACAACTTTTTCCTTTTGGCTTTCCTTTAAAGTTGTATTTAATGTTCTGAACATTGCAATCGACGTTTCGTTAATTCGGAATTAAAAATAAAGACTTTCAGTATGGTATAATTTTAACGAAGAATGTTGCTAATTTTCGTAAGTGTTTTCATAAATTTGCAATGAAACCGACTTTTCCTTCCTATTTTAATATTGATTTATTGAACTTTAATAAACTATTCAATTTACAATTTCGCTAGATTAAATTCTAGTTTAAATTTAAAAAGGACTACTTCTACTTTGATTTATTACTTAAAATTGTTATTAATATCAAAGAAAGAGTACATGTTATAAATAGTTTCGTCATACAAGTTAGCATCGGGAGTGTTCGCGTATGATGGTACATGGATATCTAAAGGTGTACCAAATATAAAACATTGAAAATAGAACATTCGGATATATAATATTAGGTCCTTACATATGAAATTGGCGTTTTTCGTACTGGGCACTTTAATCACGAATTTCTCCTCTTTGGTAAGGAATTCCAAATTCAAATTTGTACAGCTATAGACTCATGTATTTGTGGTTCGATGACCGTCATTCATTTGTTTTTTTTCTTCTGTTTTTTTCTGTTTGCGTCACTCATTTTACAAAATGGAAAACTTAAAATATCGCATTATTTACGAGTACGAGTTCCTCCGTGGCACTGGTGCTGCGGAAACGACTCGAAGGGTGAATGATGTGTATGGCGGTCGTGTTGCAAAAGAAAACACAGTTCGTTTTTGGTGCCAACGTTTTCGTTCTGGAAATTTCGATCTGCAGCACAAGCCCCGTGGACGGCCTGAGACTCAAGTTGCTAATGAAGAGTTGAAGGCTATTGTGGAAGCGGATCCATCGCAAACCACGTCCGAGTTAGCTGCAGGCTGCGATGTTAGTGATAAAACTGTTTTAATTCACTTGAAGCAAATTGGGAAGATTAAAAAGCTTGAAAGGTGGGTACCTCACGAATTGACTGAAGCAAACCGGCAAACGCGCGTCGACTGTTGCGTTACATTACTAAACCGGCACAATAATGAAGGTATTTTAAACCGAATCATTACCTGTGATGAAAAATGGGTTCTTTACGATAATCGGAAGCGCTCAGCGCAATGGTTGGATCCTGGCAAGCCAGCCAAATCCTGCCCCAAGCGAAAATTAACCCCAAAAAAGTTACTTGTAAGCGTTTGTTGGACTAGTGCCGGTATTGTTCATTACAGTTTTCTCAAATCTGGCCAGACTATTACGGCTGATGTCTATTGTCAGCAATTACAAACCATGATGGAAAAGCTAGCGGCTAAACAACCTAGGCTAGTCAATCGCTCCACGCCACTGCTGCTTCACGACAACGCTAGACCACACACTGCGCAACAGACGGCTACTAAATTAGAAGAGCTTCAATTGGAAAGTCTAAGACATCCTCCGTACTCCCCGGACCTTGCTCCAACAGATTACCATTTTTTTCGAAATTTGGATAACTTCTTGCAAGGGAAAAAATTCAACTCCGATGGGGTAGTCCAAATCGCCTCCAAAGATTTTATTGATTCCCGTCCGACTGGTTTTTTTAGTAAAGGGATCAATGAACTACCTATGAGATGGCAAAAGTGCATAGAAAATAATGGTTCATACTTTGATTAATTAAATATATTATATTAAAAAATATTCGACTTTTTGTTCCTCCCATACAAAACGCCAATTTCATATGTAAGGACCTAATATTTCCATTTAAGGTGTAACCGAACTCAATCCTTTGAGAATTGGAACACTTAAGTTGTTTGGAGAAATGCCAGATACCGTATTAGTGAGGAAGTCTTGGATATAGGTGAGATCCAGGTATTGGTTCGTATTAAAAGTAATGAAGACAGGTAACAATACTAAAGACTTGAAGAAAGTTTTTTTTATTATTTTGTAGCTCATATCATCTCTAGTATATGTTTTATTTTCATTAGAAGTAACATAAAAGAACAATCTTTGTTTAGTGTAAAATTAAACATTCTGCCAAAGAGGTGGCACACGACCAAGACCTTTGCCTTTTTGTATTAGAAAAAGTAATGTAGGAGTGAATAGAGTAAGATGGAATTATGTTTGAAAATATGTAAATAGTTTTAGTTTAAGGATTAAACAAATAAATAAAAGCATTTTTGGGCTCCTGTGCTGCTGTTTTCAATTTCTACTTTACTTCTTAACAAGTTACATTGATTTTATTACTACAATGCTTTCTCCTACATGCAGATTTTAAATATTTGAGATAGCATTTTTTAGTACAGCCGTCATTGCATACATAAACTTGATTAACGGCTTATCGAAGTTTTATTTATTTTAGCCTTTGTTGTTTTGGTATTTTAGCCTTTGTTGGTTTATTGAAATTTTCATCGAACAATTTTCCATCGAATATTTCAAATATGATTAAGGATTACACTTAGATAATTATTATGCTTGATAAGAAATCTGTATTTGTATAGGATTATCTCCCTTGCCTTATCCCACTCACGTGGGCTTCACCGATCATACCGGCCCACTCGTGCAGATGTTGTTGCTAACGTCTACCACTGTTTTCATGTATTTTTTCGTGATTTTTTCAAATTACTTTACAGTACCTACTTACAAGTATTAAAGGCATTAATGAAAAGGAACTATAAGTGAGGTCTTGTTTAATAAAACTAGGTAGGTTTAACCAACATCACATGTGAACTCGTAAAGTGGTAGCAACAATATAAGCCGGAACTTATGTACTCTGTAAACCACGCCCACTCTATATCATTGTTGTTAAGCAAAGCGTATTTCTTTTTTGTTTATTAAATTATTTTTTCATTCAATTAAATATTCAGTTGTTTTATTTTTTAACATAGTTATAATGATTTGAATTTTCTTATTTTTAATTTGAATTTTCTTGTAATTGTATTTTATATTAGTATTTATCCGATGTTCTTACGGCGAATGAAAACATCGTGATGCAACCTGCACATATCCGAGAAGAAATTCAAAGATATGTGTGAAGTCAACCGCACCGGACCAGCATGGTTGACTATGTCCTAGTCACCCCTAAGTTAGGGTAGGCTCCGAACGACTCGGTGGGGACGTATAGTGAGCTGATGATGATTAGTATTTATACCTACATAATTACTAGTATTTGTATTGCAGACTGTCTATACATCAATAGTTATTGGAGCTTAATGACCCAGTAGTAAACTGCAATGGTCATCGTTAGTTGCGTTTGCAAATAAATTACGACGTTTCCAAAGCCTTTAACTCACATTGTAACTGTAGCAGCATTCTACACACTATATAAACAAACAAAATGTCCTACTATAATTTTGATTACTAACTAGCACCCACAGTGATAAATAACAAATATTATTTACAGTAATGAACTACTTTAAATTTTTCAAGCACAGACTTTAAATATAACTGTATCTTTTTAACCGTGGCCTTAAACTACCAAAATACCTTTATAAAACCATTGATGTCTCTGTTTTTTAAGTATCTTCAGTATCATTGTCTATACACAAACCAAAAATAATTTGCGAATTCAAGTAAAAGATTTGATGTTACAAATTTAAGGAAATAAAATCACACCTTTTTAAACAATAAAGGTTTAAAATGTTGTTTTCGATACATAAATATTTAAAAAAATAATAAATTTTTTCCAGTGATTGTCGTTTGTTTTTGATGTGTGTTTGTTTTTCTTGAAACCGATGGACGGATATGAATATAAAAATGTTATCCGTTCACTTTTACGTTCACGCTTTTTCATTCTTGCCTGGCCTTGTAACTTATTTCTACTCTCATGATATAATACTGTTATTAACTCCGCAACTTAAAAAGGGAACGAACTAAAAATGTAGTGAAAATACCCACGCTATCCGACCGCTGGAGCGAAGCCAATCTTGCTAGACTTTTAATTTAAACTACGAACTTATAACGAGGTCTGCCATAAATGAAAACATCATATACAAAAGTGCGCGCAAGAAAAGTTTATTTGAACCTAGGTCGGAGATATTAGACGAGCTAATTCTGCAGTTCACGTGCTATGTGGGTCATACGTTGTTAATAAATTTAGTTTCTGCGAAATGCAAACCGAAGTACCGATTAACGACGAAATTGATGTCCTGAAATGTTGAAGTCATTTGTATTATATTAGTTTTAGACAGAATTTCCATTTAACTTCAACATATTTAATTAATGTTGAATATAAAATATCTGTGATGTGCAACAACAACGACACAACTCACGCCCGTAAGCCAGAGGGGTAGGCAGAGACTATAGACATTCATTTGGCGCGTTCCTGACACATCTCTCTCGCTTCTTCTTCATCTACACATGCACGCCCGACGTTTTCTCAACATCTTATTTCCAACTAGCTGTCGTCCACGATTTTGCCTGCGAGAAATTAAAAATACTGTGTAAAAAGCTTAAGCGTTATTTCAAAGTGTTATTATCTATTTATGTTCCAAATTTCATCAAGATTCGCATTTATAATATCAGAAATTTTAAGACGTAAGAGAAACAGCTAGAAGTTGTTACACTAGGTCTGTAGAGGGCACACTCGACTCGTTGTTATGAACTTTGCAATTCGCATAACTTCTCTCTTTACGTACAAATTGATGTTTGTGCCTTTTTATAAAAAAAAAAACTTTCAACAGCTGTTCAGAACTGAACTGTTACTCTCAAACTTTTTACACGACTTTCGATTTAGTTGAGAGTAATAACTTCTTGTAACAACATTATATAAATAGTGTGATCAGAATATATAACTCATATGAACTGAATTCGTCTTTCACTAATTACATATTTTAATTCATGGGTAACGTAACTTTCCGAGATTTCTAAATTAAATTGTTAGTTCATTGATGATGAATGTTACTAACAGCTAATTACCTCTATAGAGGTATTTATACTACGAGTATTACAAAGGAAAATGTTTGTCTTTAAAAAAAAAAAAAAACTACTCGACCAATACCAAATTTCTTTCACAGTTAGAACGCTACATTATCCCCGAGTAATAAAGGTTATTATAAAATTTAAAGCATAAAAACTGGCTGGAACTGCCTGATTTAAAAAGAAAATCGGCACTCATTAAATTACTACATTATCGCTTATGTTTTGTTGTCATTTATTAAAAACACACAACAGGCACAAACTTAGTACAATAATGTGACAAAAAGAAGCCAGCTCAACGAAGGAAAATTATATTTACTACGTAGGAAAATTAAATATATATTAAATACGAGTATATAGAAATTATCATACATCGTTTCGTCAAATCGCGCCCTTGGAAAATTGTCATTATTTTAATACTAATGATTGATGAACGTGTTAATGATAGTTGGGACTAATGATTGATTCAGTTAATGATTAAGCAGACAAATTGTCATGACAATACAGAATCGATCTTGGATATTTTGTTATCGACGTTACGTTAATGCGAATGACGTGTATTAAGCGAGTGTACGTAACTGTGGCTTGTACTGACACACTTTTAATGACATCGAATAATCCTGTAATACCGGGTTACCGGATTCATGCTTTTCCGTCGAATTCGGCATCTGAAGGTCCTATTACACGTTGTGATTTTTTTTTATATTTTTCTTAATGTTAATTACGGAGATGAAAAGTCATTATTGAAACTGATTTTTTTTTTATTTCCGGTATTATCATTTTTCCTTCATAGTACAGAATACGCCCGGAATACATGAATGAAAATCAAATGCAATGAAGCTATAAAAAATAGCTTTGTTTTGGTATCTAAAATATTCTTGTACAATAATTATTGATGAAGTTATTAAAGAAATGCGGATTTTTGCTTCTCCTGAAAAATTTGATTTTTCCTATTACGGGGTTATTCGGTGGGATCGACATGTCATCCTTCAAATTCCCTTTAAAAAGACAAAGGCAATAGTTGGACCGAACACGAATAATTGTGACAATCGCCTTCGTGTCGTCATCGTAAATTTTATCAAAATTAGTTTGTGATTTTTGGTATACTTTACGCCCGATAGAGGGCGCTGCATAAATTTTAACAATTTTGTCGATGACGATACGATGGTAATTATCAAAAATATTCGTGCTAGGTCCGCTGTATGCTTCAATGAAAATGTCAATGCAACCCAAAGTTATGAGTACACTCACGCTTAAAACTTACTAGGGTAAGTAGAGATTGTGGTTAGTGTAATTTTATACTGTACCGCGATTTTCTCCAATTATAATCATAGTGGTTGTTAATTGCAGTTTCAAAGATCAATTTCAATATAAATCCTGTGTAGACTTAATTTAATACCTAATTGCGAATCTACGTCTTAACTTTTATTAATTAATCGCGAGAGCTTTATCTTTGCAGCTGGTTTGCTGAAGTTATTCGCTGTGTAAGAAACTTAGCAAGTTACTCGAGTCAATAATGTACGCATAATGTACGGAGAAACTAACTTATCTTGTTTTACATGTTTAATACTTTAACTTAAGTATGAATGTTTTATTAAACACATATAACTTGTTTATATTTCGAAATATCTAAGAAGGAATCAATCAAAATTTAAGACATTTTGACAGGATAGTTGATGCACGTGGACATATTATAAGTTACTTTCTATTCGTTTTTTTATTTTTTTGCTGAGACGAAGCAACGGGCGACCGCTAGTATGAGATAAAATTATGAATCTTTTTATAAAATACCTCATCCAAAGCATAGCCTGTAAAAGTTTCGTATGTGAAAACTATAAAGTTAACCAATATTTTAAGTTTCAAGACGCGTTTGTAACAATAAAGCACTTAGTTTATATAAGGTTATGAACTATAAAAGGCTTGCGTAAACTATCTTCAAAGTTATTAACTTTAAATTGCAATAAAGCCGAGTGCGCCATACTTTTATGACGGAATTAGGAGACAGTATGGAGCACGTAATAAGAATTTCATCTTTAGTGCTCGTAGTATTCGCTTTCAAGTAAATAAGAAAGTTTCATATACCGTTTTAAATAAAAATGATAATTTACTGCTATAAAAGTCAATGTTTGTGTCTATATTTGTTCTTAAATTATTGGTTTGATAATTATGAATCTTTTGTGACGTGTTTTGAAGACATCCGTAACGGTTTCTAGATCAAAAAAAAGTTTTCTAGCACTAAGCATTGATTTTTGATCTAGCATCAGTGATAGTAATAAAAATTATAACAAATGAACTAAAATCTAAAGGATTTAATTTTTATAAGAAGTCAAACATTACGTACGATTAATTTCAAAATAAAATTTCTTAATTAAGTTCACTTCAAGTAAATCATTTGAAATCTTAAGTTATTAGTCAAGTGTACACTACATGCGAATTAAACACGCGATTAAATTAAGTTACATTAAGGTGACTAAGTTACAAATTGCGTGAAGTGTTTGTTTAAGAAATTGTCACGCAACTTTTGCAATACTACTCTGTCCTATGTTGCAAAGACTTCACGCCACTGCACCGAAAATTATATTAGGTCCTTACATATGAAATTGGCGTTTTGTATGGGAGGAACAAAAAGTCGAATATTTTTTAATATAATATATTTAATTAATCAAAGTATGAACCATTATTTTCTATGCACTTTTGCCATCTCATAGGTAGTTCATTGATCCCTTTACTAAAAAAAACCAGTCGGACGGGAATCAATAAAATCTTTGAAGGCGATTTGGACTGCCCCATCGGAGTTGAATTTTTTCCCTTGCAAGAAGTTATCCAAATTTCGAAAAAAATGGTAATCTGTTGTAGCAAGGTCCGGGGAGTACGGAGGATGTCTTAGACTTTCCAATTGAAGCTCTTCTAATTTAGTAGCCGTCTGTTGCGCAGTGTGTGGTCTAGCGTTGTCGTGAAGCAGCAGTGGCGTGGAGCGATTGACCAGCCTAGGTTGTTTAGCCGCTAGCTTTTCCATCATGGTTTGCAATTGCTGACAATAGACATCAGCCGTAATAGTCTGGCCAGATTTGAGAAAACTGTAATGAACAATACCGGCACTAGTCCACCAAACGCTTACAAGTAACTTTTTTGGGGTTAATTTTCGCTTGGGGCAGGATTTGGCTGGCTGGCCAGGATCCAACCATTACGCTGAGCGCTTCCGATTATCGTAAAGAACCCATTCTTCATCACAGGTAATAATTCGGTTTACAATACCTTCATTATTGTGCCGGTTTAGTAATGTAACGCAACAGTCGACGCGCGTTTGCCGGTTTGCTTCAGTCAATTCGTGAGGTACCCACCTTTCAAGCTTTTTAATCTTCCCAATTTGCTTCAAGTGAATTAAAACAGTTTTATCACTAACATCGCAGCCTGCAGCTAACTCGGACGTGGTTTGCGATGGATCCGCTTCCACAATAGCCTTCAACTCTTCATTATCAACTTGAGTCTCAGGCCGTCCACGGGGCTCGTTCTGCAGATCGAAATTTCCAGAACGAAAACGTTGGAACCAAAAACGAACTGTGTTTTCTTTTGCAACACGACCGCCATACACATCATTCACCCTTCGAGTCGTTTCCGCAGCACTAGTGCCACGGCGGAACTCGTACTCGTAAATAATGCGATATTTTAAGTTTTCCATTTTGTAAAATGAGTGACGCAAACAGAAAAAAACAGAAGAAAAAAAACAAATGAATGACGGTCATCGAACCACAAATACATGAGTCTATAGCTGTACAAATTTGAATTTGGAATTCCTTACCAAAGAGGAGAAATTCGTGATTAAAGTGGCCAGTACGAAAAACGCCAATTTCATATGTAAGGACCTAATACTTTACTCTGCATAGCAAATAAGTTACTAATTGCTTAACTTAACGTAGTTTAATAACCTTTAGTAATACGTATCTATACTAATATTATATTTTGATAGATTTGATTGTTTTTTTGCATTGAATAGGCTCAGAAGCAGCTTTCACTGTTGGGAAGCTACCCTTTCCACGGGTGATATTATCAGCTCACTATATGTCCCCACTGAGGGGTTCGAAGCCTAACCTAAAACAGGGGTGACAAATCAACCATGCTGGCAGAGTGCGGGTTAGTTGACTTCACAATATCGCATGACAATATTTTTCTTCAACGTAAGAACTTGGGATAAATGTACATATGTAAATCGATACTTTAAAAACACATTGATACATGGCGGGATTCGAACCCAGGACCTGCAGTTTACAAGTCAAGTTCTTAACCCCTTAGCCACTGACTGGTGACATAGGCTAATTTTATTCCTAGAGATTTTTTTATTTCGCGCTGATGAAACCACGGGTAAATGCTAGTAGTGCAGAAAACAAAATTATGCAAATATTAATTTGATATTCTATGCCTTTTTGTAAACAACGACAAAGATTAAATATTGTAATCTAAAAGTGTACTTTATTGTAACAGATATATTTTAATGTACTGTATAAAATTAACATGTTAATTGTATTAAGATTAAGTTAATTTACAGACATAAACATTTATAATTAAAACAAAATATTCACTTAGTGCGATAAAAACAATATAAGTAATTCTAAAACTTAGCGCAGCAACAATGGAACGTATATTGTTTGGCAAAATAAGGCTCTACGTATCCAGAACACGTCGCTACAAACTTCACAATTTTCAAGAGTAAGTTCTCTCGCAGAAAGTTCTTGGCCCGTTTTCAAAATTTACGAAAAATGAAATAATGTTTTAAATAACACTGTTATTTCTCATATTATTTATCTTCGCTTTACCATTGCGGGATTAGACAAAGAAAAAATATTAAGCGTTATATTAATTTAGAAATTTTTATTCATTATTCTTATATGTTTATTAATGTTACTAAATAATAATAATTTGTGAACTCAATTCTCAAATAGCAAGTTGAAAATCAGGATCACAACAACTTTTGTAAAATTAAAACTTTACCGTGAATGATTTTCCATAACTAAATTTATTATCATCGAATGAAGTTTAAATTTACATTTCTCTCAAAGATAACGAAAACAATTGTTTTACTAGTCTTACTAATATTATAAATGCGAATGCTTAGATGGATGGATGGATGTTTGTTTGAAGCTCGCTCAACGGCTCAACGGATCTTGATGAAATTTGACACACACGTAAAGCATAATCTGGAAGAACACATACGTATTAAGTTTTTTTTTTTCATATTCAGTGCGGACGCAGTCGCGGGCGACAGTTAGTTAAATAAAATATCGTGTCAATTGCCATGATTTTTTTGACGAATATTGTTATCACTCTTGTTCCCTATGAGGAAAAAGGGACAAAAATATGTATTAAAACAAGAGACAGTCGAAACCACCGTTAACAGAAAATGTATTCAAACAATGAGACGATAGCGTTTTTAAATGAAAACTCTCCATTGTCTGAGCTCGCAGCACTTCGCAGCCGTTGTAACTAAACTACCTTACAATGGTGTTACAGTTTTATCTATAATGCCTTCCATTTAACTTTTACTACTACTCGTTCCTACAGCTCTACCGCTACTCTCTTCTATTAACCGGCGCTTTGAATTTTCGACTTCATGTAAAAAAACTTTCACTATTTATATAACCAGTGAACTTCATCCTTGCAAAATTAAAAAAAAAAACTTTTTCCAGACTGTGCTCTACATCTATACTAAATGTCAACGAGATCCGATCCGGAGGCCTAATTTTAGTCCTTACCCTTTCCCCCAATTACACTCGTGGAAGTGGATTTGCCGGAGTAGGCGATGCAGAGGAACGGGAAATATATATTGTGCGTCCCTTTCTCCGTAGATTAGAGGTAGATGACGCATTTGCAATTGCGAATGTTTATAGGCAGCGGTCGCTTCACTATTTCAACGAATTCAGGTGGCCGCTCGCTTCTTTGCCACCTTAAGATGTAAAAAAGTAATATTTTCTGCTATATTGTACAACTATTTTTTTTATAATTATACTATCTGCCGCCCGAGACTCCGTCCGCGTGAAATTAAAAAAAAAACTGAAAAATAACTTTTCTTACAGACTATAACCTACCTCTATGCTAAATTTCATTGAGATCCATACAGTCGTTCTGGAGATATTTTCAAACTAACATTCATTCATCCTTCTAAACATTCGCATTTATAATATTAGTAAAATTGCCGTTTGCACATTTGGTTATTACAATATAAATATCATTATGAAACACACTTCTCTTTTGTTGGGCAACTTGCTTACTGAAACATAGTTTAAAGTCTATTTTAATTTGGAAAACGCTCTCAGAATATTCGTTGAAGTAAGTCGTTTATTAAAGTAGTATTAAAATTATTAAGTTGCTACTATAGTAAACGAAATTTTACTTTTAAATGAAAATACAGTCGTACCTGGAAAATAAGAAACCTCTATAACCGAGAATCATTCTCCGGTCGCTGTGGAAGACCTTCATAAGCGAAAAACTAAGATAATAGAAATACCTCTATCAGCATTAATATCTTAGTATCTTGGCCTCTGGATTATCCTGTTTCGACTGTATAATTTTGCAGTGAAGAACAATGTTAGTTTACTAATTTTAATATCATTTGTATTTTAATTAAATACGATTTTAACGTTATTCCTTTTGCGAGATGACAAAAAGTAAAAGTTCAAAGTATAATATATTATACTAGAAGCCGATTAGCATAAGCTCGTTTGTGCTTATGGTGCGAAATAAATCCCGCAGGCGCTAAAGCAAAAATACTGTTTTGTGATATTGTGTGGTTTTGTATGTTCATATAACAAAGGCCAGCGTTAAACATTCGTAATACGAGTTAGAAATACTAATTGTTTAAACTTGAAAGAAAAAATAAACTATATTACTATGTCTTTATTAGGTCGGCGTATTCCATTTCGATTAAAAAACGTTTTTATCATCAAAACAGTAATGTTTTTAAAATCTACAATTGAAGATAAAACTATAAAAGGAAGAACGCGAGGTAATTAACATTAATTATTAATTTATCGCGATGTTAATCTTTTGATTTACAAAACACTGCAACCTGTTGGCGGCAAGCGGCAACCCTCCTGAATAATTTAAACGCTCACTTAATTGAATTTTAAAATTGATAACACGATTGCGTGAAAGCATTACACTTGTACCTTGTGAATGTTTGTCTGTCTGTGAGTTTCCACTACATTGAGACTTGTATCAATAAATTTTGACGTCTTGGTTCTTTCAAATAGAATGTTAAGATTGACAAAATGTTGTAATAGAATTCTGGAGTAATAAATCTCAATAAAAACATATTTTTATTTGCAATACGTGTGTTGTAAACATCAACTGGTTCGTGTATGGTGAACGTCGCTTGGAACTGTACTTGTATGTCGGGCCTTAGACAGTCTAGAAACGGCGTCTCATTGATTCTGTCTTAAGTAATCTTGTTGCAAAAGTTTCGTTTAATCAAGTTCTAATATTTCGACTTCATGAATTATATACTAAAGAAAACTCGCTCAGAAATTCGTTAAGTTAATTATAATGTTTAATTTATTCGAGTCGAGATTTACTGGTCGTTAGTTCATTATAAATTTAAATGGTAGCTAGTTTATTCGTTTAAGGGCTCAAACAAAGTCAATAATGCTGTTCAACTATTTATAGTGTAAATATTTAAAGCAGTACATCAAGAGCTTGAAGCGAATTAATTCAAAGTCAAAAGGAGCGTGTAATGCGTTGCTCTGAGCTATCTGTGTGTTATTTTAAATTAACATTTGGTAATATTTTGCTTCAGAATTACTGAAATTTGATGTTGTTTTAAACAAAATTGTAACAACCATTTAACGCGAATAACACACAATCTAAATACAATTTAGAGAAATACATTTTATCAAAATTAATTTATGTTATCATTGCATTTGCCTAGCTTTTTCTTGGTTCATTGACTTGCTGGAATCTGTGACTCCGTCCGCGCGGAATTGAAAAAAAAATTAGTAGCGTATGTCTTCTTCCAGACTATATCTGTTGCAAATTTCATCAAGATCCTTTCAACCGTTCCGGTGATACCTTTAAAAATCCAACCATCCATCTAAACATTCCCATTTATAATATTAGTAAGATAGCACGCGTGACGTCATAGTATAGAAGAGTAACAAAATTTCTTCGGTTAATAACTACAATATTCGGTGTTCAGGAATTTGTTAACTAAATAGATTTTATCACTTAAAATACTTAAAGTTCGTCATCTTTTCAGGGAACCATATTGAATATGTGAATTTTGCCGTCTGCATCTAATGGCTTAAATTTCTAACTTCGAATGAAAATTTTAACATAAATCTCACCCGACATTTTGGGAATTGGATTAAGTGCGAATGACTTTATAGTTTGAAAGGTACTTCAACTCTTGGACTATAATATTGTCTGTGGAAATTACTGTATAGAGAACTATACCATCACAAGATATTACTACTTTCAAATACTTGATAACGAATAATGTTAACGTTAATTTGTTAAAAAAAACTTAAACAAATACATTTATATTCAATATTAAATTATCCATTAATCATTCACAAAAGTCATTTCTTTAAGTTCCTTTTGGCATAAAATTTCATAAAATTAATAGTTTTTCACATAAGTGCTTTTAAATATACTCCTCTAGATTTATAATCTACATTCACAAACTTTACCTAAAATGTTTTTATTTAATGTGGTAAAAATGTAATATTTTAGAGTTTAGTACTGTACCAGATGTATGGATTTTAGTCAACCACGTTGACCCAGTATGGATTGGTTAACTTTACAATAATCTTTAAAATGCGTCATGCATGAACAAGTTGCATTGCGAGATGTTTTATTTCACCGTAATAACGTCAATTAAATAAACATATATAAAGTTGAATAAAACACATTGTTATATGGCAGAGATCTAACTCGGAACTATGGATTACACATCCAGTTCTTAACCACTGCACCACCGGGCTTCGCTTATAGTAATAAGTAAATATTATCATAAGAATTTAATTTGCAGCAGAATAGAGTTTAGTGCTGCCTATCATTACGTCCTGAATGACGTCATATGGCCGACAATACAATGTTACAGGTCACATAAACAAGGATCACGTTTAATGTCTATAAAATAGAGGTTTCATGTGATCTTAACATTTTATGTTTATAGAACTTTGTAAATTATATAAATTAATCAGCATGTATAAAATCTGACTCGAGGGACCATTTTAGAAAATAAAATTGTATGCTTATTTTGATGAACACATCTATATATATAAAAGAAAGTCGTGTTAGTTACACTATTTATAACTCAAGATCAGTCGAACTGATTTAGTTGAAAATTGATGGGGAGGTAGCTTAGAACTAGGAGACGGACATAGGAACTTTTTTATCTTGTGTGCATTTTTTTCCCGCACGGACGGAGTCGCGGGTAAAAGCTAGTATTGAATAAAGCTTCTTAAAGTAACGTGAATACTTTAATCGTGAAATAAAAGATGATAAATTAAATAAAATGAATTTTATTTTTAAGTCGACTATAAATATCATAGAGATTGACTGTATGTTCAAAACTTAGAATTATAAGTTGCAGCCATTCAATACAGACCAAGAATATATCAGGTGTGTAATGTAGCGTGAGAAAAAGTTGTGCCATGTTGAGAACATTGATGGCTCGTTCTGAATAGAAAATTGAATGTAATAAATTGAAAAATGCATTTTATAAGTTCTTAATGCTGTAACATTAACTTAAAATGGGAATTTAAGTTAGACGTCGAAGTTGTCAGAATAAATGTCTGTAGTCATTTTGACATACGTCTTTCTGCAGTTAAATTTGAATTTTTACAAAGAAAATTCTCTGTGTATTTTCACTTTAAAAAATTCTTGTCCATCTCTCATAATCTCTTTAACAAAAGTGTTAAAACAGTAGAATTTGGCGGTAATGCAATATAAGCTCACTGCTGCAATTAATGGTCACTTAAACATTCGCTTAGTGGGGACTTCTCAAAAAATCTATTTTATCGGACTTAATAAGTTAACTCTGAATCTCTAACTTAAACTGTTTGCTTTATACATATTATTGTAAGTCGCAGAGAGACTGTGTTAGAAACTCTAAGTGGGAGCTTCTGAGTTTTAATCTAACTTTATAATCATTGATGGGGTTTGGTAAAAAAAACATAAGAGATACTAACGATTAAAAACTTGTCAGCGAAAATGCCATAATATAGTGTAGTGTAAATTCGGAAGAAGTAACTAGATACACCAAGGATGTGGAAATCGTTATGTTATCGTAAATTAACTTAACCTTCAAAGATTGCAATTATTTTTATCTTAAATACACAATCTATTTATTCTGCTTTAAATGTAAACGTAGCGACATTGTAACAGATTTCGAAGTATACTTTTATAAATAATTCAAATAAGTCATATCAATATTTACTAAGCGATTTCACATTTTGTACGTAAAATTCGTCATTCAAAGATTTTATATAATTTTTTATATATTATCATATAACAACAACTGATGTCCTCCGTGACGTAATCCGTCAATGGCGAACCTTGCTATCCTGCTATCTCCGAGAGTGCGATCGGAGATGACTGGCAAATCCGAACTTAGTTTTGAAAGTCCGGTCGCACGGCGCACAGTACAACCGGCCTGAGGAATCGTATGTGTAGGTATAGGAAGGCTTATTATCATATAGGTTGTCAACAGCAGCCACTTGAATTCGCCTATAGATATCTTTAATCGACTTAGAAGGTGACTCTTTCTACGCCTCCACCATCAAATCCACTTCCCCTTCTCATCCTTAACATATAAGACAATAGTGATTAGGGAAAGAAGTATAAATTAGGCCTCTGGCATGCACACTCTGGAGACGAAACGAAGAACTACTTCCACTTCACGCATGTCTTCTATATGATCGTGGTATTACTCCGATCGAGTCAGATGTTATTGTTGCTGTCGTCTATCACTGTTAAATACAACTATATATCAGTGTAATATAAATAAAAAATAACACTAGTAATGTCTCAGGATTTTCATGTCTAAGAATAATCTGTCAAATAGACACGTAAAAGATTTATTGGTAATTAATCGTAGCATTTCATTGTTGCGATTATTTTTTAGATACGTTGTAAGTATAACTATTTTCGGAATTGACAACTTAATTTATTTACCTATGACAATTGTAAACTTTCTCTCATGAGTATGCGTCATAGTAATAAAACCAGGGTCTTATAAGATTTAAATATATAGGCTTGTGTTAACATATGACACTACAATACGTAATACGATGCGACAATTAAATGTAAATTGAATACACGAAATAAGACTACAGATTAAATAATGATAATCCATAAATAAATAGCTTAGCAAAATGTAATTTTAAAAGAAGTGTTCCGGAGATGAAGAAGGAATGAAAGACATTAGATTATCAAAGTTAATTTTCTATTTTAAAAACAACTAGCTTTTACCCGCGACTCCGTCCGCGCGAAATAAAAAATAGAAAACGGAGTAAAAATTATCCTATGTCTGTTTCCTGGTTCTAAGCTACCTGCCCACCAATTTTCAGTCAAATCGATTCAGCCGTTCTTGAGTTATAAATAGTGTAACTAACACGACTTTCTTTTATATATATAGATAAGATATATTTTATATAACTAAACCATTACCATAACCAAAAAAGAATAGAAGAAATACCAGGAATGTAGAAACTAAGATATACCAAATCTGTTGGTTTGTGGACTCTTACTATAAAGGTCGTGTCACACAATAATAAGAGATGATTTTGCAAATAGCTTTGGTTTTGATATTTAACTACTTGTATTTTAACGTTAAGACATTTTCGCAATATCTAATTTAAGGCTATCATTGTTTACTTCCTATCTTGCTAGGAATAATTTTTATTTGTACTATGTTCTACGTAGTTATCTTATCTGCCGTGTAATGTCTCTTAAACATTGTTAGCTTCTAGTTGTGCATCAGTGAAACTGCCATTTAACAGTTCGCAATATGCTTCTGATTTTTTTTATTCAAGTTCAAATATTCGGTTATTGAATGATCTATTTAGATTTATCATTGACGGGTATCTACTATTTTGTAACCAACTGCTTCGTATTCCTAAACGCTTCTTAAAGTGATGGTAATTTAAAATGTCGTTTGTTACAGAATAATGCACAAATTTGAGCACGGCGATAATTCAAGTCTTAATAATACGAATGACGTAAAAGAGATAGCCACTTTAGTCCCAGGAGTATATCGTCCAATAAGCAGTAAGTTTCGTTTTGAATATGTTTTTCTTTTTTCAGATATTGTATTATAATCTGTTTGTAATAATTGCAGGAACCTTCAGTTATTGTCCGAAAAATCTACGACATGAAAGAGCTGTTCTTAAAACTGGAGAGATCAATGTGTATCTCAAACAAGACTCAAATTTTTTCTCTAATTGCTTCCTTATTCTTGTCGAAGCAAGATGGAGATGGACTCTATTTTCATTCTTCTTAGCTTTCACCACCAATTGGTTACTATTTGGCGGCATTTACTGGTGCATTTCTTATGCCCACGGAGATTTCCTCGAAGCAAATCTACCACAGAACGTGAACAGTACAGAATTTACGCCGTGCATTGAAAATATATACGGTTTCACATCGACGTTTTTGTTCAGTGTAGAAATTCACACAACTGTTGCGTATGGCCGGAGAGCCATCACATTAGAGTGTCCTCAGACAATAACCGCAATGTGCTTACAATGCATCGTTAGCAGCGCATTCCAGTCAATTATGATCGGTATACTATTTGCTAAATTGACGAGACCTCTAGCTAGGACTAGGACAATTCTATTCAGCAAATACTCAGTGATAACATTACGGGATGGACAACTTTGTCTTATATTTAGAGTTGGTGATATTAGAAAATCTAGAATACTTAATATTAAACCAACTGCATATCTTTTAAAGTGGGATACGGACTGTGATAATCTGTTAAACGCGGAACAGATAGAACTTAAAGTTGAAACTGTTGAATGTGAATCAGTGTTCTTTTTGTGGCCGGTGCATGTTGTTCATATAATAGACGAACATAGTCCATTTTATAATATGTCCGCTGCTGATTTACTTTGCTGTAAAATAGAAATATTAGCTGTGTTTGAAGGTATCATAGAGTCGACAGGACAATCGATACAAGCGAGAGCAAGTTTTACGGAAACTGATATTTTGTGGGGTCATAATTTTGTGCCGATGAATTCTTATAATGATGATAAATGTAAATATAATGTAGATTTTTCTCAATTATCTGTTGTAGAACAAGTAGAAACTCCGTTGTGTTCAGCCAATGAATATAATTCTGTTGTCACCGCAATCTCATCAACGTTTACCTTTGACTCTAAGAGTAGCTGACACTGTTTACACGTGCAAAATTCAATACTATTTTTAGTGAAATTTGAGTTCTTATGTAATCTATAGATATAAAAGAAAGTCGTGTTAGTACTTTCTTTTATCTATATACTAGCTTTTACCCGCGACTCCGTCCGCGCGGAATAAAAAATAAATAAATAGAAAACGGGGTAAAAATTATCCTCGTGTTAGTTACACTATTTATAACTCAAGAACGGCTGAATCGATTTGACTGAAAATTGGTGGGCAGGTAGCTTAGAACCAGGAAACGGACATAGGATAATTTTTACCCCGTTTTCTATTTTTTATTCCGCGCGGACGGGGTCGCGGGTAACAGATAGTCTTTTATGTTATTGTAGTTTAATTTTTTCCATGTTTAATTTGTGATTGTTACAAACGTCATTATTACGTAAGCTAGTGTTTCATGGATGTACATTTAAATTCGATACTTTAGTTCTAGTCCTTATTTTTGCCTCCACTTATGTATTCATTATTGTTCTAATATCCATTGGGACCTGTCACCTCTAAAATATTGGTAACTTAGGAAGTAAAATTAAATCAGTAATGTGAAAGTATAAATTATACTGTTATGAAGTTATTACGTTTTTTAATGGATTTAAATTAAAAATTTCATACAATTTTCTAATACACATTAGCGAGACATTTAACGGGTCACGCCACATAAAAATTATGCCCCCGATATTCGTAAACTTAAGTTCCAGTTTGCGTGAAAAGACTGAAGTCGTGTTTGTTTTGTTTATCGTTGAATCTTTTCAATATTCAAGAGTTTTCATTGAGTTACATTATAATTAGTAGTTTTTTAAAGGTTGAATATTTCAATCAAGGAAAGACTCGGAGACATGCATAAAAAATAAAAAATTATGTATCAAAAAATGTGTAATTTTAAAAGACATACGACTAATACTATGTAATTAAAATAAATCTCTATTTTAGATGTAAATTTTGTGTAAAAGAATAACTAGGTTAAAACTTAAAACTATTCTAAGTGTGATAACAAAAGTAACCATTTTCTTCTAACTTAAGTCCGTACATTTTATATTTATGACATGATTTATGTAACTTTAATGGGCACAGTTGTTTGAGAAAAGTTACCTATGAAGTTTAAAACCGAGCGCATTCTAAGATTCTGTCGGATGCATTTGTTATAACGTTTACAACTGAACAATGGCAAGTTACGTAGACCTACATAACAGTTATATTTTCGTAATGTAAAATCAAACAATAAAATACGGATATTTCTCGGGAAAAGCTTTAATAATTTGAAACGATTTTATTAAACACAAGCTGTCACTCGCGACTCCATTCGTGCTGAATCTAAAAAAAAACTTGTTTAGCCTATGTCTTCTTCCAGACTATATTCTGCATATATGCCAAATTTCATCAAGATCCATTGAGCGGTTCTGGAGATACCTTCAAACAAACATTCATCCATCCATCTATCCATCTAAATATTTGCATTCATAATGTTAATATTATGATTTTGTATTTAAAATTTTTTTGTGGAAAAATACTTATTAAAAAAACTGTTCTATGCTTAAATATTCTTAAACAGTTATTCATCATTCGCTAGATTACCTAAGACCTCCTAACTTAAAATAAACAAGATTTAACTTACACTTACTGAAAGTAGATAGGTAAAACTTTGAATGTCTAACATCCTGAAACAATGTATTAAAGTTGAGACATAACTGTAAGGCTGCAGGGCTAACTGTACCGGAAGTTGTTAAACACCGGATGCACTTAAGTCGCACAACTTGCCTCGCCACTATCACTGGTCATGAACCAGTTTACATGTTTTACAATAAATATGTATAAAAAAAATTAAGTGTCCACGCTACATTTCAGACATGAGTAAATAAGTTTTTCAGATGCGTGAGGAAAAGCAAGGAAACATCTCTTTCGTCAAAATCCACTTCCACTTCCTCTTATCATCCTCATAAGCTAGGTTTGATAAGAAAGGAAAGATGACCAAAATTAGACCTTCGGCACCATACTCATAAGACGAAACGCGAAATGACTTCTACTTGTGGCGTGTCTTTTTTGTGGTCGTGTTATTGCACCGGGCAAGCCAGCACATTCGAACAACATTCGTTACCACTGTAAAAATGTAATAAAGAAGAAAATTTTAGTTTTTTTTATTTTTTTTATTTTATACCAATAGCATTTAACGTATAATGACGTCATATTGTATAACCCGACATATTTCAAGAGTCGCGCGTCGATTTGATGTTATTTATGTCATGCTTATTTATGTGACATAAAGTACATGTCCATTTTATGTTATGACTATATTCTATAAGGAATTATAATTTATGAAAATCAATAGCATTTATGTTAAAATATAAAAGCTATCATTAATTTATCACATGTTTTGTTTTTAAATATAATACAAAACTGTACAGTTATGTTGTTTGTGTCAATGTCCGAAGCTGCTTTGCTGTTAGTTTTAATAGTTGTTTTTTTTCTTAATATAGAATTAGTACAAGTTAAAATGTGTTCTGTTTATTTACCGGTTTTCCAATTTCGTTGAAACAAAATTTATTATCATAGTAATTAATGACATTTTAGCGTAAATACAAATAAATGAATACTGTTCGAGAAAGCAATACCTATTAGTTAGTATTACGTATTCGCACGGAAGCGACTTATTGGATGCGTTTTGGCGACATTCCAAGAGCGGACTGTAGCCTTTAAAAATACTAGTATTCTACAGTTTTCATTTTATTTCTCTCTCTCATGTGTCAGTGATATTAAAGTTTGAATATCACTGACACATGAGGTAAGTTAATAAGTTTTAAATGTTGGTAGTGCATTTTAACGTTAGTAGACTCGCACTAGAAGTATCTTATGTGTTCCTCCAGACATCTATACCAAATTTCACCTAGATCTATGGGGTAACACAATCCAGCTAAACATTCGCATTTATAATATTGGTAAGATTTGATTGAATGAAGTGTTACAGGAGCTCTGTACAAAATATAATGGAATAAATTCTAATTCAACATCGCATAAACGAAATTGGTTGCACTTTAGTGTACTAGATGGCGCTAATAGAGGTTTAAAACACGCTATTGAAATCTTTTACTCATGATAAAACCAACTTATTACAAAAAATGTAAGAAACATCTCTTGACAATCATTGGAGTGACTGAGACTATTTCTCGCATGTGAGGACAGAAACATTAGACTCCATTACATTCAGTTATCGTCACAAAACACAAGTAACTTCTTATGTAGTCTCATATATTTAACGCCTGAGTCGGTTGAGTTCGCCTCTATATATCAGTGGGACCGCAGAGCGAACCGGCCATTATTTATGGCTTATGCAGCGCGAGGCGGATCGGCCCTCATGATAAACATTACGAAAATATTTTAAAATTCTTACTATATTAAATTATGATTATTTTTAATTGCTACACTTTTCTCTTACGATTTATTTCAACAGTCATTGTGATTAACGATTTCATTACATATTAGAATTAGAAATCTTTAATTGAGATTGTACTTGCAATTATGTAACCAAAAGATGGCGTTTTATTTTAAAATTTACTAATAAAAGCCGTAAAAGGGTACGTATAAGAAATGTTTACGTTTTTAGGAAAGTTCCGAATAAGGAGAAATATTGAAAGAACCTACACAAGATTCTTTGTTAGGTTTAATAGTAACTAAAACAAATTCTTTGTTAAACGATAACATAAAAAATCTCGTAAAACTTTTCTGTATACAAAAATTTTCTCGTTAACTTAATCGTAACTTTATGTAAAAAGGTTTACAGAAACTTTATATTATCTAACTTCAGTTGCAAGTAATACTTAACGATAGGTACGTATCCAATCATAAAGACGTAAAAGACCTTAAATTCAAAATTTTGAAGTATAATTAATCATACATTGTTTTATTGAAAGATTCATAGTATTTGAGCGGCAAAGTTTTCGAGCTTAAAGCTTAGACACAATGAAGTTCTGACGAAGTTGTAAAGATAAAGCTTCTTCAATTAATTGCAAAAACTTTCGTCATGATTATGTGATGTTCCTCGCAGACACCAAATTAATTTTCATAATATGTTTCCCCTTCGCTTTTACAGAATGTATGCTAAGTTCATTACACGAATAAATAATTATAATAATTCTTGCTGTTCTTTTTAAGGGATAAGAAAAACAATAGACGAATGGACAACTCAGCTTTAATTTAAAATAGCAATTGCATACTTAACAGCGGTATACAATAACATCTATTGAACGAATAAGCTGGTTCGATATTTCATAGTCACGTCGGTGAAGTGGAACTTATTCCACCTTTCGTCTGGTAAGTAATACACGTTACTTTCCTACCCTTATATTTTAAGGAAAGGATGGATCGTGGATTTGGAGGAAATGTCCTCTTTCTGTGAGTTCCCCCTATCTCGTAAAGCTATTAGGCAACGTATCTGCAAATGCGGATGTCTACGGGCAGCGGTTGCTTCGCTTATATGACGAATTAAGATGGCCGCTTGCTCTCTTACCACCTTATACTCTAAAAAAACAACATTGTTTTTAAATGGTTGCATGTGGCCTGATACCAACATTTAGACTTTTGCTAGCTGCCTTTTAAATTAGAAGTCTTCGTTTTACAGAACTATTCTTTTTACACTCAACCTAATTACTTTAACTGCTGAAAAGGTGAGTGCAATAATATCGATAATTGGTTGCAAGAACGATTCGAGTTACCGTCGTGATGTGTGTAATCGACTTATCGGTTGAAGTATTGCTCTCTATGTTTCATTTCATTACATATTGATTAATATTAGTTTAAAATGTTAACTCATACATAAAATTTTGATAACAGTTTATGTTACGTTAACTTCAACTTTTGAAAAGTATACAACTCCCAAGTAGGGTTGGCGACAGGCAGGCAGCCGTCCGTAAAAATTGAAGCCAAAACATTAAGGTTTATAAAACCTTGTGTGCCGACCCCACGTTAGTGGGAAAAGGCCAGAGACATGATGATAATGATTGCAACTTTTGAAGAGTGGTCAAAATTCTATCGTCACTTTGTTTGTGATGTTAGCTTCATAAAATGTTGTTCTATTGTGGTACATTTATCTAAACTGTTTTTTTTTTTTTCAATATATTGTTACTATATTGTGGAGATTAACAAATCTGCATTTGAAGCATGCACAAATAAATTTCATTTATCAATTTCAATGCGAGCAAAAACCACTGGGTGCATTTCATAATTATCAATTCGATAGATTAACCAGGATTAGTTTCGGTTTGTAGTTGAGCTTTAATGAGGATCAGTCGGATATGATGATATGCACTTACCGCAACCAACTACGATCCGAAGCGAATTCCAAATAATATTTCAAAGCAGAATTATATCAGTTTATGTTACGATTCAATTCATAATCCTGTTGAATTTAAAAAAAGAAATTTAAAACTTTATTAACATTAAATAAACGAGAGGAAGTGGTAGTTCCAATGGTAGTTCCTATCAGTCAAAGTCGCAGTACCTGTCACTTAATAACTAGAAAGTTCTAGATTGTTAGTTACTAACGTTTACACAGCAGTTAAAAAGTGACAACACAGATAACGTTATTGTCTAGGAATCTTAAATTCTTACTAATATTATGAATACGAATGTTTGAATGGATGGATGTTTAAAGTTTTCTCAAGAATGGCTGCATGAATCTCGCTAAATCTCGCTGATCCTTCATAATGTGACCAAACACCAAGCAAACATCAATAAGGACATAAACTGTTAAAGACTTGAAAAAAGTAAAAACATCTTCATGCGTAAGCCCTGTCATTCTTACATCATAAAAAGGGAATATTATCCTACTAAAAATTGCCATAAACACAACACCCTTTTTCTAACGAATAATAGGAATATTAGCCTAAAAGCCAAAGTATTAAGGCATTTAATGGCTTGTACAATATTAAAATTGTTTCCTACACTGTATAATGTCTCCTAATACCGCTGTAGCATGCCGCTATTCAGTTTATTGCAATCTAAAGTTAATAACTTTGGTGACGGTTTACGCGATCCCGTTGATGGTTTATGACACATCATGAAGCCTGTAGAAACCCTTCACTTTATTGTTTTAACCTTCTTAAAATAACAGCTAAAATGTTCATGCAAATTGTACCTTTTAATTCAAATATTAATTAGCTTGGAAAATTATCTTGTGTTGAATTGCTTGTTTATTGCCATTCATAACTTTGATCAAACTATCTTCTAGTTCTTCGAAATTCCATATAATATTCTATTGATTGTTTACCCGCATAATTCTTCTTTCCATGTAGTATTTATTTATTTATTTGCACATTTTGCCTTTTCCAGGCGTCGTTACATATAAATTTTTAACATACAATACAAATTACTTATTGAATATGGCTGAAAGGATTAGAATTCTTGTATATTTCATTGCACATGATTGAGCCAAAATTTCAACTAGCTGTCATCAGCGACTCCGTTTGCGCGGATTAAAAAAAACTTAATAAGTAGCCTATGTGTTCTTCCAGATTATGGTCTACATGTATGCTAAATATCATCAAGATTCGTAGAGCCGCTTCGGAGATACCTTCAAACAAACATCCATCCATCTATCTAGACATTCCCATTTATAAAATTGGTAAGATAAACTAATAAGTTACGTTATTTCAGCCACATAAGTGCAGAGAACAAAATAAGTTTATAAACAATTTATTCTGAATAAAAATTATTTTTTCCACTCTATTGTTATACAGTTGTAGGAGTTTTTTTTTTATTTATTTGCGCAGTGAAATTTGTTATGTCATGCATTAAATTAGTTACGACAAGAAATAACCAAGACTATAAACTGAAGCGGACAGTAAAATGTTATCTGCGTTATTTGAATAATTAATTTGTCGCTCTACAACAAAGTTAAAACACTGCTCGAGCTTGTAAGCAAATTGACGTGTCATTTTATGTTATTTCAACACTTTAATTCGTAATTCCTTAGTAATTAATTCAAAAGTTCTAAATGAAATCGTCAAGTCAATGTTTTACGTAATTATCTGACTAAAATGGAACACTATGGTAACTTTAATTCGGGCAGAAATTCAGTAGATTTTATTTGAATTACTAAGTTATTAATTTTTATTCATCTCAACATAATAAACTTATCTTTTCTGTCAGTTCGAATTTGGAATACTAAATTGCAGTACAACGCCATCTATCTTACAAATGGAAATTACTACAACACAATCGTTTTTCTTAATTTCTACAGATTTTTATAGCTATTCATGCTCGTTGCCAGTCGATGATCTAGGCTAAGGTCTAAGGGGGCAGCTGCCCTTTACTACCTCCCTCCTCCTACTCTTTAACGACGGCATTTCACAATACATCACTTAATGTATAATATACGAATACGTTTTAGTGAAAGCATTTACGGTCTTAGAATTTATCTCCAATGTTATAGGGTACAATAATCTAGAGTAATGTTGGAGCTCTCACTCCAATGATCATGTAGTTGTGCTGATTTACGAGTCCTAATGGACCGCGGTCCGGCGCTAGTGCATTCTACTCTAACCTAAGCACAATACGTGTGCATTTTATATGGACCATAAAATGCCTTCCTTTGCAACTATAGTGTAATTGTTAAATAATAAAACCTAAGACATCGAAGTACTTTATACGAAGTTTCATTTTAAGGTTTCCCTTTGGCAATAGTAATTCTTATTTTTCTAGAAATATCAAGATATAAGAACAGATAGTGAGTTATTCTCAGCAAATGTTAGTCAATATTCTTATTATGTATTGTCACGTTAATTCAATAATGAAACTTAATTTCTTCTTAACTCCATAACAAGTCCTGAATTTCTAATTTTAATTCTATACTTGTGATGTTTTCAACATGTTTAAATTGTTTGATAATTAAAAAATATAACCATAAAATAATTACCGGAATTAAAAATTAAACAGGACTAAAATCGAAATAACGGATCATATTACGGAGCTGCGAAAAAATTCTCGCTTAAAAGCTTAATTACTGGACTTAAGTGTAGGATCGTTAAATTAAATATTCAAATATTCCCGAAGCAGAACACTGATAGCGTTTTACTGGCTCTACCAGTATCCTCGCCCGATTCTCGCTTATCTTTACAGTTTTAATGTAAGGGAACGAACCCGCCGCGTTCCGAATGCGCGAAACAAGAAACATCATTGATTTAATTTTTATTTACGGTGTTTTTGTATGAATGGGGGTAAAACGAGGAGTAAGACCCTTAATGAAAACTTACTGACATCCATCTGCAGCACCAGAGGAACCGCAGATGCGTTACTTTGAGATAGAGGGACTTCTTGAAGTATCCTAAGTCGTAACGGATTAAAAAAACCGTCGTGGACAAACAGCTTCACAACGATGGAGTGAGGCAGTAAGTTGCGCGAGAACCGCACGCTGTAAACACACTAGCGACATTTTAAGGGGTTCAAAAATACGTTGTTTCTTAACTTTACTAAACCTTCATTATAATAGAAATAGCCAATCTTACTCGGTATTAATTTAGCTTTTTTATGGCAAAAGAATTTTTGACATCGGTCCAGTGGTTTTTGAGTTTATTTGTTACATATAAAAATACAAATCTTTCCTCTTTGTATTATCCATATCCATTTTTGTGGCTTCTATTTTTACACTCTAAAGTATCTTATCCATTCTTACAAATATACAACATACTGTTGTTACTTTGAAAAAGTCTAATAATAATGCAAGAACGTTTCAAGAGTTCTGACTCTGACTGACTGTGACTGTTTGGTTTTCACTGCGGTTGAAAAAAAAAACAGGTAACATATAACAAAATATGATTTTTATAGGTTGGAATACATGTTGTTATTAGTTTTGTTAAAGCGATGGGAAACGTGTCCTATCTCGTCCGCAGATCATTTCCTAGTGACTTTTGTTGCGATAACGATAACCCTCGCGTCTAATTTATGTTTGACCGTAGTGTAGTGTATTGACATGACTGTACTGTATTTTTCCATCCTGTGTCTTATTCTTTAACAGTGTGTTTCCACTGCAGAAAAACATTTTAATAACCTAACCTTTATTAAAAAAACCCTACTAACTGAGCCTCTTATTGGCGAAATAGCGCCATCTATCGGGTGCATTTCAAAATCGAATCAAAATTGGGATGCATGACAGGGATGGATGACATTCCTTATCATATTGCAAATATTTCACACCAGAGAATAACAGAGTACAGTATTATATGTCATATCTATAGAAATTATCATCAATTATCATCATCATCAATGTATATCAGCACACGTAATCATCATCATCATCATCAACTCACTATACGTCCCCACCGAGGGGCTCAGAGCCTATCCCAAGTTAGGGGTGATTAAGCCATTGTCAACCACGCTGGCCAAGTGCGTGTTGGTTGACTTCACACATATCATTGAATTTCATCTCAGATATATGCAGGTTGTATCACGATGTTTTCCTTCACCGTAAGAACGTAGGATAAATGTACATATGTAAATCGAAAATCGAAAAGCACATTGGTACATGGCGGGAACCCAGGTCCTGCAGATTGCAAGTCAAGTGCTTAACCCCTGAGCCACCGACGCTTCAATTTTCAACTTACTATTTTAATTTTTAACCATTTACCATTTCAAATCACCATTGTAATTTTCAACGTAACACAAAGACTAATGAATCTTGTTCAGTACAACTGACCGCAATAAGGTCGTGAAGTAACTCGAAACACTGTCACTTGCATATGTCCGCGGGTTTATCTCGAACCTGACGTTGAGTACAAGATGTCACATTGAAGTGACATACTGTTTTAGACTTTATGGGCCGGACCAGGATATTTGACCCGGCTGGCATAAGTCAAGCTAAATTTTAATTCCTCACTAACGCCCCCCTGTCAAAAAAGTCAAAAAAGTGTCACTAGTTCTTCTTTGTACTGTAGCTGTCATGTCATGTTATTGGAACGAAGTTCCTTATTGCGCGTTGTGAAAGGGGGCTAGACAGAAAAAATTCTTACGAAAAGTTGTCACGACACTTTTTGCTATAGTAGGTATGTTAACGACGAATGAGCGCTACTTCACCATGGCAACGACGTGACAATATATAACGAAAATTCATAGAAATAAAATGTACTTCTTGTGAAGACTTAAGTTTTTTATTCGTAGAATAAACATTGGTTCCTTCACTAATTAATGGAAAGGAACTTCGTTCCATCCGGGTGTCCCTTGACACCTCTCAAATTTTTTTTCTAACTATATTATACTAATTTCTATGCCCATGTAGATTTTATATATCATGTTTTGATAGAGTTTAAGGCAATAGTAGCGCCTTCCTCTTCGTGCCAGATATCCTTGTTTGATTATAATCAAGGTTTTCATCAAAAGGTTTTCATCCTTTGTTAGAATCTTACTACTCGTAATATTAAAAAATAAATTCGAATGTTTAGATAGAAGGATGGATTTTTGTTAGAAGGTATCTCCAGAACGACTGTATGGACCTCGATAGGATTTGGTATAGATGTAGAAAAAAGTCTGAAAGAACATCTAGGCTATTAAGTTTTTTTTATTCATCGCAGACAGAGTCGCGGGCGAGTGCTAAATACTCGTATCTATAAACGTGACAAGTAAACTAAAATTATTTGATAGGAAACCAAAAATTTTAGTTATAAAAAATAGAACATAACCTAATAACTATACAGAACAATTTAATTACTCGTACAAATATGCTCAAACAATTCTCTTGTATCATCACAAAAATACACTTTGAATAAGAAACAAAAAAATATATTAAAATCAAAAAGTATTATATAAATTTGAAGAAGGAAATAAATTTCCTGTTTGTCTTAAAAGAAAATGTTATCATTTTCTGACAAATCTAATTATAACTTATGATTAAATTATGTTTTCCAAAGTAAATTAAATTATTTCATAAGGAAGATATTAAGGAGATCTCTGTTATTGTTTTATCTTATAAAAAGATTTATGTTGAAATTTTAAATTTTTATGTTGCAACATTTAAATTGAAAAATGCATATCAAATAAAAATAATAATATAAAATATCGATTGAATACCAAATGTATTCGCGAAACGGCAATTTTTTATACCATTTATGATTGTATTCTAAAAAGGAGATGCCCGAAGGCTAAATATTTCAAGGTACGGTCTGAAGTAATCATCCTTTTCAAATATTTACACGGACTTCTTAAAAATATTTCATGTGATATTTACATTATTTTATTCAGCTCACTGTTTACAAAATTGACAAGGAAACATCCTGTAGTAATACAAATCTCACGACCACAGTTATAATAACAAAATATTTTTTTTCGAAAATTAAATCGGACTGCTGCAGCTCATCGTACAAGGAAAGATCACAGGAAAGCGAAGTGTAGATCGAAGACGAACATCCTGGCTTAAGAATCTACGCCAGTGGTTCGGAAAGAGTACCAGTTCGCTTTTCAAAGCCGCGGTGTCAAAGGTACAAGTTGCCTTAATGATCGCCGACCTTCGAAACAAGATTGCACTATAAGAAGAAGAAAATCGATTCCAACGTAAATAACCGTATCTCACAAATTTTTCATTTGCACAATGTACATATTAATCTTTGTTTATTTGAAAAGCGAAATACAAAAAAATATAAAATAGGTATAGTATGTTTCTTATGCGTAATAAATCGTAAGTAAAAAACTATCGAAATGGAACATCATACTAATATTATAAATGCGGCTCCGTTGATCTTGATGAAATTTGCCATAGATATAGAACATAGTCTTGAAGAATACATAGACAACTTATTACGTTTTTTTATTAATTCCGCGCGGTGGGTGTCGGCTAATAAGCATGGAATAAACAAATTTAGGTCCATTACTAAATTAGAAAATATGTTTCCCGAAGATCTTTTAGTGAATAGAACAAAATTACTAACCTAATGTTTTTTTTTCAGAGATTGATTTTTCTTTAAGAGCGCTCTGAGATGGCGCCGCTTTAAAATGCAAAGCCACGTTCAAATTTATGTAGAGTCTGCTCTCGCTACAAAGCATCTCGCAAAGTGAAATAATAAATAGCTTCATCTAAATACAATCAACTATTATGCTTTATAACAAAATTGCTATTTTATTACTAAAAAGCATAGGAAGTGAATCAAATTACTCTTTTATATATTTTAGTATCATTTGGGTACAACTCGACAAGGTTTTGATTTGGATTTTTGAGTATACGGAATTAGTTTCTAAAAAATTGTGGACGTGTAAGGCCCTTTGTACACAAAGCAATGTAAATTTTCGCAACATGACGTAGCCGACATTTCTATCTTTCATCGCCAAAGACCATCGCTCGCTACCTGCTTGTCAAGATTGTCGTGAGAAAGTTACTGCGGCTTTCAAGATGGCGGAACAAATTTATACAGTTTAAGGAATAGATAACTTGAGCGCGCGATACGCGATTCTCTCGACTCAACCATACGATATTAGTTTCGACGATTTACGTTGCCTTGTTGACGGGCTTAAAGAACACCCTTTATCACAAAGATTTATTAGACTAGTTTGAAGATATCTTTGGTCATTTTATTAGACTACTCCATCAAATATTCATTTCAGAATTGATTAAATCTTAATTTGGTATTGATTTTGTTCCCTTAGAATGATAAAGTAAAATATTGATTTAGTTACCTCATTTACTTTCGTACTTTGAACTTACTCTCATTGATGAAAAAATAATTTCTTATTAATAACTGCCTTAAATAGAAGTTGGTTCACGATACCGAACAAAGTATTGAACAATTTACGCAACACATTCGCGATAAATCTGCTGGGGAATAGAAATTACTCGCCTCGACAAGTTACGAGGAATCGTAGATTTATTGTTGACGTATTCAAACAATCATGTTGTAATTCATGATTACGTAATGCTTTGACTTTTCCTTAGGTAAAAAAAGCATTGAATACTTTGCAACCAGCACATATCTGCGAATATGTATGGAGTCAACTAATCCGGACTTGACCAAAGTGATTGACTAAGTCCCTGATTTACCTGACAACTAACTTAGAGTAAGCTCGAACCTCTCGGTGGCGAAGTATTGACGACATGATGTGATAATTTTTGTTTCAGTAGTTTTTAAGTTTGATGGATAAAATAATGTTATTTCATTCCTGTAAACAAAAATGCAATCTCGTCTAGTGTCTGTCGAAAAAGCTATAGAAATGGAACGTTGCATAAAAATTCTTCAAATGATCAGACAGTGACATAAATATTTGAAATATTGCTCATTGCGTCTGCGAGTGTTTCATTTCCCGTCCAGTTCCGAATCATTTCATTTCGAGTACGAACGAAAACTCCTCGACTCTTTTACGTAAGGTGATTTATATTCTGCATTATACACAGACTCATTCTTTTGCTCGTTGAAAATGTTTTCAGACGTTATTGTATTCTAAAATGTAATACACCTAGAATACCTAGAATACTAGAATCTCCGCAAAAGATTGAAGAATGGAAGAAGAAATGTGAATAAAAGAGTAACGGTACAAATTGATGAAATGCCAAAGTGAATTCTTGGATGAAAGCTGTAACTAAAGCAAGAAAACATTAAGACGTGTTACAAATTAGAGCCTAAAACAGATGAATTTACAATTCTACGTTTGTTGCTGTGGATGTGATCACATATTGAAGAGTTTGTTTGTTTGCTTCCTTCTATTATGAATAAACAATTTTAAATCAAAAACAAACATTAGATGTTATCAATTGCAAAGCCACGCATACCAATTTATTGAGTTCTTGTTGCGTATATGCCAAAAAATCAAAATATGATTAAGTAAAACTATAGCTGACATGTTTTTATTATTTGTAATGTTGTATATAGTAATAAGTACATCATTTATTCTAAGAATATTGTCTTCAACGAGTAAATCAATACTTCATTACAAGTATTTTTCTTAATATTAGAAATAAAGTTTTACTTATACTGCCAGCTCTGTATAAATATTTGAACAACTTGATTACTTCGGACCCGTATCTTCAGTATTTCTATCCCCGGGCGTATCTGAAACGAAATTCAGGTAGACTTAAATAACGAAGAAAGAATTTCTAATAATTTAGTAATTAATTTAGACGTTTCATCTTAAAGGTATTCTTTGATTTTTATAAACCAATTTTCTTTATATGAGCTAGCTTACTAATTTTATTTTATTAAAACTGGGATAATACAAGATCCGTTTAACGGTTTTCCTTACATCTTATTATTTTTATATTCTTAAGATATTTTAACGGTCTATATTTAACCTAAAAAGTATTTGCAATCTATGCAGTGTAACTAGAACTATAAATCTTTGACCGAAATAAAGACAACTTTTATCTCGTATCGACAACACTAGGTAGACAAACTTAAAATCGAACCGAGCTTATGTTAACATCAAAACAAGGTAATCAGAATTTACCAATTTTTTGTTGTAGCATTAAACTTCTTAATGTCAAATAGAAATGGTACAAAAGTTATTTGAATTTAACATGACATTGCAATGTTTCAAAGAGAATCCTATTGCGGGGTTCAGTTTACATAAATATCACATTCATATTCTACACGCCGAATTTTCTTACTTGTTTGTGAGATGAAACACAAGAACGCTTCGTTGCATCCCATCCGTTTTATGCATGTCTCACTTGTGACTTTAAACTGTGCCAGTCTTATCTTCTATATTAATAACTAGCTGTCGCCTTCAACTCGGTCCGTGGAGAATTAAAAAAAATCAAAACAAGTAGCTTATGTGTTCTTCTAGACTATGTTCTACATCTGTGCCAAATTTTGTCAAAATCCGTTGAGCCGTTTCCGAGATACTTTCAAACAAACATCCATCTAAACATTCGCATTTATAATATTAGTATGATATAAAAAGGAATGATTTGATTGTTCGTTTGTATTCAATAGGCTCTGAAATTACTAAACTGATTTGAAAAATTCTTTTACTGTTCGGAAGCTGCAATATCCCTGGTTAGTACATATTTAATACTAGATTTTTTTCACTCCGCGTGGTCGAAGACGCGGTGAACTGCTAGTCTTTTACAATATTAATGTTTTTTTATCCAATGTGCGTTCCTAAATAACTTTATATTTTACTTCAAAACCTCGGTAGAATGAAGTACAAAGGTTGCGCCCAAAAGTTACAAAAAAAAAACCCGAAATCGTTATCCTCAAAACGTTATTCCATAGTATTTTATGTGGTTTAAAATCATCTGCAGATGTCACTCAATTCGAATCTGTAGTCTGGAAGAACTGTGGTTGACTTAATGTCTACTCCACGGTGTTTTAATTCCTTTAATGTCAAGTGACCACGACATTTTCCAGCACGTATTTAGTTCACGCTAACTTGCCGGTTGATAAATAAACTTTTACTTGAAACTGGGGAAGCAGTAAAAGTGGTGTTTATATTGAATTTTGTGTTAACATGGAGCACATGTCGCTTTCAAATTATTCCACAAACTGTAGCTAAATTAAACCGTGTAGTTACACTTCTTTACTTTGATTTACCCCCGTTTTCAATATGAAAACTATTGAAACTGTGTGGTGATCTTGAAGAACCAAGTCATGATTAGTGAAGTATCTACACAAGTCTTGTGATTCATAAGTTAGGTGAAGATTAAAGTTTTCTACAATTTAAGATCTTAGTACTTTCTTATTTTGTTACCAAATGCATAAAAAATCACATACAAATATTAAACGAAAAAATCTTTAAAGGTATCAAATCTCTTTTAGTCTTTCGTTTCTTTTTAACATGTCTTTCGCAATTCAGATTAAAGTAATCATTCAAGTAAACATACCTGCAGTTTTTTGAGATTGTAACAGCGCATTTCCTACTCGATCTTACTTCGTTACTTCTGTCCAAGTGTCACCTTACTAAATATTAGTCACTGAGATCGGCTACTTCTACCATAATTTAGTGTACTGAACTGTTAATAAATTATGTTACCGTTAA
This sequence comes from Papilio machaon, assembly GCF_912999745.1. NCBI lineage: Eukaryota > Metazoa > Arthropoda > Insecta > Lepidoptera > Papilionidae > Papilio > Papilio machaon. Next base: position 7,327,205 of record NC_060002.1, read on the forward strand.
CTTCAACTTGTTTTACTTTCATCAACTGCTTGATGACTTTTGGCTAATAGAATTACTTCAGATAAATAAATTGGATTGAAGTTCTGATGCGTTTATATACCAATGAAAGCGAAACCAATTTTGTTATATTCATTCTTAACTTTATTGAGTGTGTAACGTGTAACATGAAAGAGGACATCTAATATTTAAAAATTGAAGTGTCTGTATGTATTGTATTTCGTACAAGTGATGTATTTGCGTTGTTGATAACGAAAAGCTAATTTATAAACTTTTTACATATCTGTCTAAATGTGTGGAAGGTCGCGTTTGTTCCGGGTAATTTCCGGAACAACTACGAGTAGATCGTTTTTGACAGAACTTTAAGGTGAACTTTTTTATATTTCTGTGCTGACGAAATCGCGGACGACCGCTAGTTTGTTTAAAAATGAAATTACCTATACATGGGATGAAAATTGAAGACAATTGCTATCGTAAAATATTTAAATAAATCTTGTCGTGTTATTTAAAACAAAATAAACCTTAAGTACTCTTCTAAAAGTTCTGAATACAATGATCCTTAGTAAGTTCTGATTACTTACTTCTCAGTAAAATCATAGAAAGAATAAAGATCTTTCCATCGTTGGACTGATGTCGATTATTCATGAGGCTAAATGAACTAGAGAGAAATAAACCATATCATAATTAGCGTAGTCATCAATGTAATTTATAAACGCAAATAAACCTTGTGTAGCAGAAACGTAACGCCTCAAAGGATTTGTTCTGTCAAAACGAGTTTTACTTTGTATTTGCTTCTCGAATGGAACATTTTACGGGTTTTAAAGTGAAATCCGCTGTAAATCCCGAGACAGTGGCGCCGCCGCCGGCATTAGCTGTATAAATGGTTGAAGGCTATGAACCAACAATTGTTGCATTTATCCAAGACGTACGATGGATACGACGAGGATTTGACGTCTTCAATTGTATATATATACACATATAACTGTAATATGACAAGCACAGAACTAATTAGGAGTTAACTTTTTGATTTGTATGACAATTGCTTATATACTCTGAGATGTAATAATTATTCAATGAAATCTGTTTAATTTTTATATTGAGATTATAAAAAAACCTTTCTACTGATGAAGTTTGATCATCATCATCAGCGCACTATACGTCCCCAATGAGGGGCTCGGAGCCAACCCCAAGTTAGGGGTGACTAGGCCATAGTCAACCACGCTGGCCAAGTGCGGGTTGGTTGACTTCACACATATCTTTGAATGTGTTTTCAGATATGTGCAGGTAGCATCACGATGTTTTCCTTCACCGAAAGAACGTCGGATAAATGTACATATGTAAATCGAAAAACACATTGGTACATGGCGGCATTCGAACCCTGGACCTGCAGATTGCAAGTCAAGTGCTTAACCCCTGAGCCACCGACGCTCCTATCGAGTCGAAGTTGCATATAATAAAATGCTTCTCACTTAAATCAATTGAAAATTCTATCTCAATAACGCTGTACTAATTTTTTTTACTTGGGTGCCGTTTATTTTCAACACCGTGATCCATTACTTAACTTATACTTTGGTGGAGGAATCCGTTAATAATGAAAGTTGTAATTTACTTAGGCCCGAATCCGTTTCGTTATTGATCAGGTGAAATTTTCAGTGACATTGACAAATTGTTTGGATTCCTCAATTTTATACGGCGTTGTTACTGCGGAATTTGTTGAATTAACGTAGATTATTTTTATTACAATTTGTTTTCACGTATTTTATACTCGTATTAGTCAATTATTTTTCCATTTGTTTCTTTATTTCTACTTCCAATATGAATAAAAATAAAAAACAATATAGATTATTTCTCTACTTTGGCTAAAGTTGTGTTAAAACGTGTACTACATACTACTGTACATATCTTAGTAAATAACATGAGATTTTTATCAAATCGTATATTTTTGTTTCATTGATCCAGTTAGAAATGTCGCTGATTTAGGAAGAATAGTGTTCATCATTCATTCATCATCAGCTCACTATACGTCCCCACTGAGGGGCTCGGAGCCTACCCCAAGTTAGGGGTGACTAGGCCATAGTCAACCACGCTAGCCAAGTGCGGGTTGGTGGACTTCACACATATGATTGAATTTCTTCTCAGATATGTGCAGGTTGCATCACGATGTTTTCCTTCACCGTAAGAACGTCGGATAAATGTACATATGTAAATCGAAAATCGAAAAACACATTGGTACATGGTGGGATTCGAACCCAGGACCTGCAGATTGCAAGTCAAGTACTTAACCCTTGAGCCACCTACGACCGAATAGTGTTAATATTAAAAAATACACCATAATTATCGATACAAATCTCGAAGCAAGGTCTAAGTGGAATCAGAGTAGTATAAACAACATAATAAAACAATATCATCAGAATTAATTTAAGAAGAATTCATCGTAATCTTTCTTCGACTGTCTTCTTTCCTCATCCCATCGATATATTGTGTGAACGGAAATCGTATTTATTTTAGCGAAAAAGGTATTGCGCGTGGGTAGCTCGAACGTGTGTCATTTTCGCCTCATTAAATGTCTCTACCAGGGGAAATAAACGATATGAATATCTTTGTTGCTTAATAGGGAGGATTTCTCTCTGACCGAGACCATGATTAACTTATTATTGAAGTGTTTTTTATTTGAGATTCGACAAACGTGAGGAAATACTTGGTTTACGTATGTTGCTGCTAACACTGAGACAAGTAACTAAGATAGAAAAATTGGCTTCGCTTAATATATTTCATAGTATTTTAAAAATTAGCTGTATTATGAAAACTTAGAACTGCTAGTAAAAAGAAAGGTGGTTTGCTCAATTTACTATTTATTCTCATCCCCTATGGTTTTCGTTATCTAATTCTCTTTTACTGGGTACTTTAGCAGTTTCCAACCTTTTCTAGGTCAGAAACTAAATATTATTTTTGTTACCAGGGCCACCTTTGTAAAAATTGAAAGTCGTTAAAGGTCGTTTTCCTCACTGCATGGCCACCAACAACTTACTGCCCGCTACGGACTATATTAAGGCTTCTACGGATCACTGGTTAAGGAACGTTGTGGTATTCAATAGAACTGTTTCTTTTGTTTTTTTTATTTATTTATACGTAGGTCTTTGGTAAATATTAGTGTTCGAAATATTGTACTTATTTAATCTGTTATTGATAAAAAACGCATTAATTTTGATGCGTTTTGTATTTTGATTCTTCATATTAATCTTTATGAGTCACAGCGTTCTTTTTTCTTGTAATATATATGTACATCTTTCTGCTACTTTCTCATTTGTTCTAATGACACGTGTACACACGTAAGCAAACACGACAGGACGCGTTATAGCGAGTCAGTCCAGCGGACAATTTGCGCCTAAACAAATATTGGAAACTATGTTTGGTCACTCGTTTCACGATCCGCGAGAGGCGACTACAGTTTTGACATTGTAACTGACGATGTACTAACGTTATAGAGTTATGTTTTTTGGAATATTTTTATGTACTTATGTTAAGGTTATTTAAGTCTTTCATATATTTTTGTACGTTTTAACATTACATATCATTTTGATTGTGCTTAACTCGAAGGAATTTTTTAATAACAACAGTATCTTGAGAATTAGACAGTTTATTATTAGAAACATAATCTAATATATAAAATTCTCGTGTCACAGTTTTCGTTCCCGTACTCCTCCGAAACGGCTTGACCGATTCTCATGAAATTTTGTGAGCATATTCAGTAGGTCTGAGAATCGGCCAACATCTATTTTTCATACCCCTATTAAGTTTTTTTAACTGCACGGGGACGGAGTCGCGGGCGAAAGCTAGTATCATATATAAAAAGTTGTTTTATGCATTTCCTTGCATGCAAATAATCATCAAGTATTTGTTCGATTTCGTTAAAACGTAAATTTTCACTGCCAGGTAAAAACTGCAGTAATAAACAGTAATAAATTGTAAAGTGCACACCAAACTAAGTTAAATTACTCGCGAAGCGCTTTAACGGCATAATTTTTCATTTAGTGCTGATTCAGTGAGACATTTTGTACTATTTATTGTCATAAATTGATCAATGAATTTTCGTATTGTGGAAATTTTTACGATAGCTATTAGTTCTGCGAACTGCTATGTATTCATTTAAGTTATTCTGTTTTATTGTTACTTACTGTAAAGTTAACCGAAATAAAAAATACATAAAAAACAAGCTGTCGCCTGTGACTCCGTTCGTGTAAAAAAAAACATAATAAGGATATGAAAAATAGTTTTTTTTTTTCAGTTCTCAGACATACTGAAAATGCATATAAAATTTTGTAAAAATCGATCAAACCGTTTCGGAGGAGTATGGTAACTAACTAACATCGTAACACAAGAATTTTAAAATTTGGAAACATAAAAATTACATCAGCATGCCTTACAATAGAAACAGTTACCAGAAATTTGTAGGAAGACAGAGAACGAGAAAGAAGTAAGAGTCTGATTGAGACCCTATCATCAGCATTTGTTGAAAAACCACGACCACACAGAGACAGACCACCTTATACTATAAAAAACAGTCATAAGACTAAGTGAAGAGTGTTAATATAATAAGTAAACCTCTACATCATGACCGTATAATATGATATTTTTGTTCACCATTCATACCAGTATTTTCCTTAAACAAATGAACATTTCACTTTAATTTAAAAAGTATCAATTTAAAATACAAAAGAATAGTAGTCGACGTAAACCGTGTACTATCAAGTTCAGTGTTATCGGGAGGCGGGCGACGCGGGTGTCGATTGGATAAAGTTCCTAGCGACACTGATGTATCACCTAGGCTATCGATTTCACCTTTCAGTTGTAAGCAAACTGGTTATCGGAGTTAGTTCAGTTAGAGAAAGAGAGGTAAACGTCCAACCTAAACATGGGTAATTCAACTGAAATTGTTGACCTCCAGATCAGCTCACGGCTCACATGTATTAAACAAATCAGCTCAATTTGTCTGCATAGGGCTGTGATTTGCGTTTCAACCTGCGAATTGTTAGTCACCAGGCAGCTCGAGGCTCGTTGACTCACACAGTTATAGTACATCGTAATGAGCTGCCAATTTAGTTATTGTATCGTAGCTCAACAATTCAAGTACATGTGAGCTGAAGTTTTAAACCGATACAGAGCTGATTAACACATAGCTAGTCCGATCTGGTCGCTTAAAGCTGAGCGATCACATGACCATTCATACAGCATTCGTTCCATTTTAAAATTGGAATGATTTTAAAGTTATACGCCACTGTCATTGTAAACTATAGACAAGATCATAATGTGGTTGTCTGGAAAATTCAAAACCAATTTTACTTCAATATGATATTGAAGTATTCATCATCATCAGCTCACTATATGTGTCCACCGAGGGGTTCGGAGCCTACCCTAAGTTAAGGGTGACTAGGCCATAGTCAACCACGCCGGTAGAGTGCGGGTTGGTCGACTTCACACATATCATTGAATTTCTTCTCAGATATGTGCAGGTTGCATCACGATGTTTTCCTTCACCGTAAGAACGTCGGATAAATGTACATATGTAAATCAAAAATCGAAAAACTCATTGGTACATTCCGGGATTCGAACCCAGGAACTGCAGATTGCAAGTCAAGTGCTTAACCCCTGAGCCACCGACACTCTTATATTGAATTTGAAGAATTACATTTTAGCTTATAGCTTTGACTGTATATGAATATGAACTAGCCTAGCTTTCATTTGAATTCCAAATGGAAGTTACCTAAAACACAAGTGTGACACACAACACATTTGCCATATTACACGTAAAAAAAAACTCCATGATTACCTGGCGAAATGGATTCCGTGTCAAGGCCGTAGCTAAGTTTTGCTAGCGCTGAGTAAATTGACTTCACTAAAGCACTCATCGGCTGTACAAATATTTTTCTGTTGGGAAAACGCGTTCGAGTTAGACAAGTCTCTTTTATTTGTTCACTTCTTTATAATTCTGTTGACGCGTTCAAATAGTGTTGGATGACGAGCTGTATTTACTTTGGATAGTTGAGCAAACTTATTTTATAACTAGTAGTAACTAAGTTGTTTTTTTTTTTACATTTTATTCGAATCGATATCCCTATTATTAATATTTGGGAAGAATCATATTAATATTATAAATGCGAATGTTTAGATAGATGGATGGATTTTTGTTTGAAGATATCTCCAGAACGGCTCAACGGTACTTAATGAAATTTGGCATAAATGTAGAACATAGTCTGCAAGAACACATAGGTTACTAATTAACTTTTATATCTATTCCAAGTGAACGGAGTCGCGGGCGACAACTACTGTGTTACTAATAAAAGAGAATATTGGGAGTAGATTTGAAAAAGGTATGCTTCTATGGTTTTGACATCTCAAAAGGATGAATGAAAGGAAATTTATGGCGCGAAAATGAGAGGTAGTGCGGTATTAACCCATATTTTACGTGCTTTTATGTGTAAATGTGTGAATGTAAAAGAAGCGAGAGAATTGTGTCAGGAGCCTGCCAAATGGAGGTCGGTAGTCTCTGCCTACCCTTCTAGGGTAACGGGCATGAGATATGTTTATGATATATATTTTACTAATATCATAAATACTGTTGAGAATTTGACTGAATGATGAGTACATATACCTGCATAGAATAGTGCAGTTGTAAAAGTGTCTTCAGAACCAAAATATTTAATACTTTGTCGTGGAACTTCTGCAATATCTATCCTATTTAAAACAGATTAAGTATACAATATATGCTATTTTATTTAACTATTTATTTACTTATTCCTTTTTCTTTAATCATCTATTTTTTCATAACTCGTACGTCAATTATTCTATTTTAGTGAAGAATTCTAGAAATGTTCAAAACATCTATATTAGAAGCAAATTATATTAAACATTTTTAATTATTAATTCATTATTTTCACGTGATATGAAATGTTTTTGCAATAAAACCAAATGTTCAAAAAACTAAATGTAAAAATCAAAGGGGAACTTAATTGAAGAAAAAAAAAAAGGTTAATCAAGAGCAGCTCTAAACGACGCTTCCGCGCGACTTCAAAAGAGTAAAAAATTATACAGCAGTTTGTCTCGTTCCGCGTAAGTTGTGCACAAATTGAAATTATTATTTACTCCATAAATTTGCTAAAAAATATCTGTTGTCTTGAGTAAACAGACATAAAACGAAGAGTAAACGTATCATCATATCTTACTCGTATTATAAATGCGACTGTTTGGATGGATGGATGGATGTACGGATGTTTGTTTGAAGGTATCTCCTGAATAACTCAACGGATCTCGATGAGATTAGACATAGATGATCATAGTCAGGAAGAATACATAGTCTATTGTTTTTTTATCCCACACAGAGGGAGTCGCGGGCGATAGCTAGTGAATATATAGATTGAATGCTGGGTATAAGATAGCAAAAGAAATACGTACACAGTTGTAGTTTAAAATACTCGAACTATTGTTGATTTCAGCAATAAATCAAGAGAAAATCACAAAAATCCATACAAAAATTGTATGGCACGTGAAGATAGAGCTTTAAATTATCTCGTATCCGTGTGTGCGTTTGCATCTGTGTGCGTGTCTCTGCAGGTATCGGACGCTCTCAGTTCCCTTCGGGCCGTTGGGCTTTAAGGACGTGTTGAAAGTTCACGTCGTTCTCCAAAATACGCCGCGTTGTTGCGGTAAAACGTAAAAACAATTCCGATTTACCGGTAATAAGAAAGAACTTGTGACTGTTTCGTCTATTTATTTTATTGTATATTTTTAAATTAATGATGGATGATTTTTTTTTATTTTTATAATATAAAAAGTTGTAAGATTTTTGAAAGTGTCAGCGTTAAAGGAACAGTGTTAAGTGTTTGAGTGCGAAAGTCGACATAAATTGAATCAATTAGTGGAAAAGGATGTACGAGGTTGTGATCTGTGTTTATTTATTAAACTATAACTAAAAGTGTATTATAAAAGTGACTATTAAGATAATTTTGACACTCGAAAAGTTCATGTAAGTTTTTAATTATTTGTGGCAACTTCTTAGGTATTTTTCTAAAAATGTTTACCTCTAACAATACCTATAAAAACATATGAGTGTTAATAAATTTTTATTATTCCATTAAATAATATTAAAATATAAATGAAATAAATTTAAAAAATTAAATTTTAAATTTTAAATCATCAAATATTAATTATATTAGTCTAACATTTAAAAATGAAAAAATGTTTTATGTTATTTTCTCACACACCTGGCGCGTTTTAAACGTTTTTAACAGAATTAAATTTGCATAAAATAAAATATCTTTAATTATTTCAAGAATCTTTTTTTAAACTTCAAAAATAATTTTACATTTTTAATTTTTATGCTTTTTTTATGTGTTCATTTTTATGAAATTAAAAATAAAATTTATATTTACTATTTCTTGTTATATTTAAATTAAGACATTTTATAATTCATTCTTTATTTTCTTTAATATTTTAACTTTAATTCAATAATGATTTATAAATGAAATTTAAAATTCGAAAAAAAAAATTATAGCTTTTTGAAAAATTACATAATACAGTTATGGCAAAGGAAGTATTTTTCGGGCACGACATGGATCATTATCGATATATTTTTTTTTATGAATGAAACCTTCGTGTTCTTATATAATTTAATTCTAAATTGGCCATTGTGGCAATTGATTATATATGATATATTATACGATAACCTTTTCAAGTGTCAATCACACTTGTATAAAAAGGCATCTACCTCAAAATTTTGACTTAATACTAGCAATGTCGTTAGATGGTCGCTAAGGGAGACCCTTGGAGTAGAAACAGTATGAGAAATCTTAAATAACAATTAACTAACCCTGAGTGTGATAACAAGGTTCTTACTATTACGCTAGTTTTTCCCCATTTAGGATAGGAATTATGACGATTTCAAATTGCTTCTTGGACTAATTGTAACAGAGTGTAGTGATGGCAAACCAATGGTATGCGATATAATATTTTGGGCACGTCACTGTAGATAAAATATGTGCGTAGTAAGATCATAGTCGGATGCGACTGATCTCTACGCTGCGAAATGTTTCCAAATAATCATGAAGTTTTATTACTTATTAACTCTAACCTCATTGAATTTTTTTAAACTGTACTATAGAATCAAATAATATTATTTAAATTGTTTAAACTTTCGTGATACATAATAATAAATAAAGAATGGCTTAATTAACGTATGATCGTGCGATGACGGCACCGACTAGTTTCGACCTGGAGATAGAACTCCGACGGGTCCGAAATTAGTCGGTGCCGTCACTGAACGATAATACGTGAGTTAAGCCGTTCTTAACTAATTTAAATGATATTATATTTCAGAATTGGTATGTTTAGGCTATAGTCATAGTGCTACGAGTATGTGTACATACGAGTAGTACGCTCGTAAAAAATATTAAAGTAGGACTCTACTGTCGATATACTTTGACAAAAACATATACATCGCTCGCATCTTTGAAAAGATGCGATAGCATTGTATCTATGTTTATGCAGTGGAAACTTACGTTAACTAATCATAATATAAATTATTATATACTATCTACGTTTGTAAAATCATCATGAATATTTTTTAGGTATAAAAAATTATTTTTCAAAACACAAACTTTTTATAACTGAAATAATTTCTATGTTACATTTACATAAAATAATATTCCAACAGAATTTCTATTTAACTAGAAAATAATATTTATTTTATACATCACTCTGTATACTTTTACTTTTTTTTAATCTTCGGGCACGGATCCATTACTCTTATACAAAATGTGAAAGCGACATCTACTGTAAGATTCGAAGTGTTAAATACAAAGTACGCTGGGAAAAATCTTAACTTCGCTTCATCTTAAGATTTTCTTTCACGAGTTAATAGAATGAAGAGTTACTTAGCGAAAATCTTTAAAAAAATAACTAGTATGAAGTTAATGTTTGAGTTCATTAGTAATTTAAACGACACACTAATCGTTGGTTTTTGAGACCAAAACACTGTACCTATAACATATCGTCATCCCTCTCGTTAACTCTGACAAAACTAAATTAAAAAAAAAAAACTTAAAAAGCCTGTGTGTTCTACCAGACAATGATCTACATCTATGCCAAATTTCATCGAGATCCGTTGAGATCCGTTCCGGAGATACCTTCATACAAACATCCATCCATCTAAACATTCGCATTTATAATATTAGTAAGATTCATGTGACAATTACTATTAAAATAGTCCATTAAATTAAGTAATGCAAACGACATACCTTGTCGAACATTCGTGTCGCAACTGTTTAACCAAAATTACCGAGATCCAACCGAAATCGGCCAAGTCACCGAAAACTTTGTCACGTAAAAAGCCAATGTTCCCATTAGTGAACACAAAACAATATCTAATACAAGTTTAATCGTTGCACAAACTCCGGCAGCGTTTCAAATGGTGCCCGAAGGAACGACAAAACATAATCATAACAGTTAATTGCGGAGACAGTGGCAATAATGATTCGCCCCTTGTATAACTTGCCAGAAATGTATACAAAATTTTATAGTTACAGATCCAATGCTGGCAAATCTTTGTCATTTCGAAATATAGTAACATCTTTTTATCTCGAATGTTAAGGGGAATGCAAAAAATCTTCTTATTAATCTATAATTAAATTCAAGATGTGAAATATTCGACGGGGAATTCAGATTTACGGAATCGGATTTTTGAAATACGAGCTATAGAGTAAAAATATGCACATGTATGTATATATATGTATATAACAGACAAATAACCGCAAACATATAAATAAGTTGGCAAACTCAATATCTTAATAAGTTGGGTTTCTTAAATTTCACTATAGAAATTTGACGGTTCTGAATTTCCTGTCTAAAATAAAAACTCCGTTCACACACTTGATTCCTTTTATCCAAGGAATCTTTTATCCAATTCCAAGAAACTATTTTTGGCAACAGCGCCATCTAGTGTATTTTATTTACAAGAACATGTTACAAAAGACTTGTTTACGGTTGCCGCGACCTAGTCCGCTCGTAATTAGAAAAATCTAGTAATAAATATAGCCTATGTCACCCGGGGATAGTGTAACTTCCCAGCAGTGAAGGAATTTTTCAAATCGGTTCAGTAATTTCGGAGCCTATTCAATGCAAACAAACAAATCATTCCTCTTAATAAATTAATATAGAATTTATGAATTAATATAGTATGAATTTGATGTGGCGTATGTTTTTGTTCCAATTTTCTATGCTGATTCTACTACCGGTATTAATTCATCATGATAAACTGCAAACCACACTTCAGTTAACAAGCGTTAATATTTATGATGATGTTTAACAAGAGCAATAAATTACAAAGGATGTTAAAACGCTTTGCAACTAACACGTTTTAAATAGGTTTATGATGTCGAGGTTATAAAAAAATGAATACAAGTCATTGAGTAATATGATTCCAAGAGATATGTTGATTCATTACAATAATATGACGTAGATTTTATTTATATTAGAGTAAGTCTAAAATTTTAGCTAATATAGTATAGTGTAAAACTTCACATAAATTTCATTTTAGTCTAAAATAATCTTCAAAAATATTGTTTAAATATAAAGTCGTGTATCACCATCTCAAAGGCCGGCAACGCATCTGCGATTCTTCTGGTATTGCAGATGTCCATGGGCGTCGATGAATACCTTGGTGTTCCCGCTGCTCGTTTGCCCCCTTATCTTATAAAAAAAATAACAAAACAATGTGCCGTTACGAAGAGTTAAAAAAGATTTCAATAGGGAATCTTAATGAATCTTATGAAAGCATAATTGAAGAAAAACACTTGAGAATTTCTTAAAGCCAGGCCAGATGTTTTTGCTTGTCGGTTCGGTGCTATTATAAAAACGTAATTATCACCACTCCTCAAAGGTAATCTTGGCAGATTAATCGTCTAAATTGCCAGTCGTCCCCGTAATCAACATTCGGGTTCTGGCAATTTTCATATTTTCTTTATTGTGCGCTTAGCCTTGACTTAATTTTATGACTAAATAACTTTACCCTCAGTTATATGTGAGAGACCTTTTACGATCGTTAACGAATATATTATTTTCAATATATTAAGTATGTTTTGAAGAATAACGGTATAGATTTAGATAATATGGTTAACGTACCAAATGGCATGTCAATTTGGTACTAAATATAAATTATTGAATATTTTTACAATGTAAACTTGTAAAGGGCCAATCTTTAATGCTTAAATCTAGTCCAACGCCCTTTGATTTCGTCAATTTTCAGGAAATTTTAATCGGATATTGAGTTTATTTCTGCTAATAATATCCCGCGTAATTAATTCCTAAAGGTCACGTTTTCCGAGCGGCTTGGTAACGTAAACATTATATTAAGATGTTAATAATTTCTAGGAAAACGATTGTGTCAAGTACAGTACTCAGAAGTTACAATTAATATTAGTAACCATAGCAAAATTAATGTTTTCTAATTTCAATTATCACTAGTTTTCTGCTTTATGAATAAAACTATCCAAAAATGTCAAAATCAGCTACGTCAGAAAATTTCAGCAAATAACCAACAGTTGTTATATTTTTTTTACATTGAATAAACCAGCGCTTGACCACCAGATGTTAGGAGATGATGTAGTTGATAATACCCGATAGCTTAGTAAATTTCTATTCACTCTACTCGTGAAGGCCCCCCCAATTAGCCGATTAAATATCGTGGCAGCATACAAGAACTGACTTGAAGGACCGATATAGTTTTCATACCTTCCGAGTAAAGTGCCTTCTGCAGCATCTCTTGATTCTCCATTTCCTTCTCCATTCTTCTCTTAAACTCACTCTTTATAGTGTAGGAAAAGCAACGCATCTCTTCTAATTGCTAGGTTGTAATATTTGAAGTCACTTAAGTTTTTTTAACTTGCTGCCATCTTTACACCATAATTGGAAACCTTTAATAAATATCTTTTTTCCTCTGGTTTTATTTCATACTTCAATATCGTTTATCAAATTTAATCACCACCCAAGATAATTGACCTTTATGAAGCATCTTTCCCGGAGACATGACACGAGGCGAGCTTTATTTATGTCTCGGTCCGTTACGTTTTACGATGTCGCCGAAAACTGCGACGAAGCTTGAATAAGCGAATATACTCTCGTCAGTCAGCGGAGCATTTTAACTATTTGTCACTTGATTATTTTATCAACTCGTCCATGTTTTTCTTGTTCTTATCTTTACCCTTACCAAGAATTATTTTGTCTATGTTCATCTGTCCTCTGTAGTCTGTTAAATGTACCTTTAATATTATTATAGCTCGTATTGTTTTTAAACTTTTTAGTCATAATTTAAATGCATGAAATATTTCCTTTAAGATCCCTTGACAATGTCATACTAATCTCATTGGTAGCCCGAGGCGAGGGGTGGCGGTATATGTTCCTTGTTTTAATGTAAAACACACAGGCACGCGCGTTTCTTTCCCGGAGATTGAGGCGAGCGACGCGATGAAATATTAATAAAGTTTGCACACACAATACATGTGAGACTCGCAATGAGATTTGACGGCCTCTTATGTTGGCTTGCGGTTTTGAAATTTTATGATAAAAGTTCAAAAACATAAACGTATTTTTTTTTATTTAATGTATAGCGGAAAACAGGCTATTCTACAATTTATTAATCTAGCTCTAGTACAGATTTTGTGTCATTGTTTTTTTGGGGTCTAGGAACCGGCGAGAATGTACGTTGCGATGGCAGAAATTAAATTAGAGTATCACGACTTGAAGAAAGGTTAACAAAAACCAGTTAAATTTGGAAAGAACAAAAAAAAATCAAAAATCATTGCTGTCGGTGGTCGGATTGGACCATTCGGGATTGATCAATTTTTGGTATATCCAATACATTTCACCTAACCAATAGACAATCTCCATTTCGTTAACAATAAATCGCTTTGTATAGAGCGTGGTTAATTGAAACTAAATGAGCCGTTGTTATAAGCTGACTCGTTAATATTCATGCAGCTTGAGTATATTTGATAACGTTTTCATAACAGCGTTATAAATGAGTGCGGCTAAGTGTATTAATGATACGCAAACGGATATGTACAGAGCGTATGCAGGAATTACATGGTTTAATTCCCCATATACCTATATATTTCACCAGACGTTTAGACATGCGACTACAATAAACTTCCAGTATCAGTTTTACTAATATAACACAGTAATTGAGAAATAAAACGCTGAAAGTAACTTTATGCGTGTAATCGGGCAGTAATTCGCCTTAATTAATTTTACAGTAAACGTAATGTAATCTAAATGATTTTTTTTTTTTTTTTTGTGACTGAGTAGTCACTGTTTGCCTTGAAGAGGCATTTACAGCTTCACCGGGCTTGAGGTGGCTGGGCGCAGATGGCGCTTAGCCTAAACCTCGTTTATGAGTAACTGGGCTCGAGGGCTCCCTCAGGAGCCTCGGCTCGGGCTGTTACTTCGTTATTATTACCGGATTGGGAGGTCACCGAGCTCTTAGGTCGCTTCGGTGGACGCTCCATGGAGTGACTGGGCGCAAGGGCCCCCGAGAGGGGACCTCGGCTTGGGCTGTCACTCATTACGCGTTTAGCACTCCGATTCAAGGGTGCCCGAGAGGGCCGAACCTCGGCTTGATCGGTTGCTATTATCTGATTGCTATTATTAATATATCTAACATTACTACCACTTCGGAAAGCGTTAGCGCTGGGAGAAGAAGTGGCGGAAGAAGCTCCAGCAACGCTTCTACTACTAATAGGAGAAAACCTGCCTGCTATGAGGCCGTATCGCGAGAATGATTGCCGCAGCCGACAGCGACTGCGGCGTGTGATCTGTCTGTGATGTTTAGCCTTAGTCTGAGCGATAGTTATTGCATCGTCTTGAAAGTCAAGAACGTGCCTAGGTCTACGATAATCCCGACGAAACTTACCGAGCGCGATTGGATTGTAAGTGGCGGCACTCACAACTAGCGGATTAGGATGACCGACGGCAGAGTCAAAATAGCGACGCGACGTCAACTTCAGGTGTTGGGCAATGGTGGGCAAGTCCATGTCTATATGAAGATCACTGTTGCGCATGTACCACGGGGCTCCCGTGGCTCTACGCAAAAATCTATTCTGAATCACCTGAAGTCGGTGTATTTGTTTCGGGGCGATGTGCGCGAATACCGGACTAGCATACGTCATGACGGGACGAACTACTGATTTATAGAGTGTCACCTTGTTCCGAAGGGACATTTTACTCTTTCTATTAATCAACGCGGAAAGACGACCTAGGATGAAAGCCGCGCGGTTCCTGACCCGGGTCACGTGAGCGGAGAAGTTAAGTTTAGAATCCAGTATGACACCTAAATATTTAACTTGGTTTTCCCACGGTATTGAGCTGTCCATGAGTTTGATGGATGGAAGAACAGCTCCTTTCTGGCGTGAAAAGTAGAGCGCCGCGCAATCTAAATGATTTTTTTTTTTTTTTTGTGACTGAGTCGTCACTGTTTGCCTTGAAGAGGCATTTACAGCTTCACCGGGCTTGAGGTGGCCGGGCGCAGATGGCGCTTAGCCTAAACCTCGTTTATGAGTAACTGGGCTCGAGGGCTCCCTCAGGAGCCTCGGCTCGGGCTGTTACTTCGTTATTGTTACCGGATTGGGAGGTCACCGAGCTCTTAGGTCGCTTCGGTGGACGCTCCATGGAGTGACTGGGCGCAAGGGCCCCCGAGAGGGGACCTCGGCTTGGGCTGTCACTCATTACGCGTTTAGCACTCCGATTCAAGGGTGCCCGAGAGGGCCGAACCTCGGCTTGATCGGTTGCTATTATCTGATTGCTATTATTCATACAGCTAACATTACTACCACTTCGGAAAGCGTTAGCGCTGGGAGAAGAAGTGGCGGAAGAAACTCCAGCAACGCTTCTACTATTAATAGGTGAAAACCTGCCTGCTATGAGGCCGTATCGCGAGAATGATTGTCGCAGCCGACAGCGACTGCGGCGTGAGATCTGTTTGTGATGTTTGAGCTTAGCCTGGGCGATAGTAATTGCATCGTCTTGAAAGTCAAGAACGTGCCTAGGTCTACGATAATCCCGACGAAACTTACCGAGCGACAATCTAAATGAGCTGCGTATTGACTTATATAGGCTGGCTACGCTTCTCCCTCCAGGCATGGCAGGTGTCATTGGCGGTGGGAGGATGACGTAGGCTTGCAACTGGCGACATCTATTGGCGTGTTGTTACACTTAGGCTTGCAACTGGCGACATCTATTGGCGTGTTGTTACACTAACAAAGTTTTTGTCAATTGTCACGTGGTTACCTTCAAGAGGAGAGTGACTGAAATAAGATTGTTACTTAACTGGTGCGTAATATCTTTGAACCACAGTTAACTTACATTAAGAATGTTATCAAAACCGGTAAAAATTATTGTCTCCATGATGTATGTTTATCTAATAATTACTGTGTGGTAGACAATCTAAGAATAGAATATTTCAAGTTAATATTCCTCAATAAGAAATCAATCGTGAATAATCTAATTACGTTGTTAAATTAGTGTCTGTGGTTTATAACTTAATTAATGCGCCGATCCATCTCTCGCGCGCCGCGTCTCGGGACGTCGTGAGTGTTTTATTGAGTTATTTGTTTAATAATTATACCCTTAGATTATCGACTCTCGAATACCAAATTAACTGACGTCTATAATTAATATATGATAGATTTTATTGACATATTACTTTAACTATTATTGGTTTTTAGTTTTCCAATTATTAAAATAAACGTTATTTACTTGTCCTCAGATTCATATATTTAGTTTATTAGAAATAATCATGACGACAGTTCGTAAAAGTTTACCTTTGTTAAGGTTTTTTGTAGCATCATATTTCCAGCTTAGACGACTTAGACTCTACTCGACGATTTAGTTTGCATGGCGGGAAGTCATTGGATGCGGAAGGCAGACTGCGTACTGTGGAAGGCAATGGGAAAGGCACAGCAGTGGGCAGATAAAGGCTCTTTTCAATGAATAAAACGTTAAAAATATATCATATATTGCTTTAATTCATAAATAATATCAAGAAAATATATTTACATGTCACAAACATGTACATGGTATTTAAATATTAACAGACGACTCAGAAATTTCATATCGAAGTCACCTTTTCACATTTACTTTGGCAGTCAAACAGATGAGGGTACGTCTGACATCGGCATAAAGGAATCTCTGGGGAATAAAAGAAACGAGATATGAGCGCGACTACACAAGTGACAGGTTACGTGATAATATCATTGCTGGGATATAAATTACATTGTTTTAAAACAATACGTAGAGTGCGTCTACAATGTCGATATATGTCTCGCAAACCTTCTTGTTATCATTGAAAAGAACAGTGCGCCTAACATGATTATTTGCGACATGCACCTTCATATTTTCATCGTTATGTCAATCAATAGCACTGCTCAAGTTTTAATATAAATATTGTCGATTACGACACGATGGAGATTGTCGCATATATTCGTGCTAGGCCCACAGGCAACATCATTAAATTGACGATTTGAGGTTTAGACTAAGCGCCCTCTGCTTTCACCTCAAGCATAGTGAAGCTATAAATGCCTCCTCAAGGTAAACAGTGATTACTCAGTCAAAAAAAAACTGAATCGGAAACTGGATTATTATGATTTAACGGTAAATCATTTTAATTTATTTATAGTTTTATGTTGTTTTTTTTTCTTTTTATGTTTTTAAACCAAAACAAATGATAGATAATAAAAGAATATTAATATTTTTTATTAAATTTTATTTCATCCATTATTCACTATGACCATAATTTTCTTTTTTTATTCTCCGAGTTCAAGTTCAGAGAGCAAGGGTTCATATTTCAGGAGTATGTAATTTACTTACCATTGTGAATAAACAAATTTGTGTTCTTTAACGGATTTTAATAGGTAATAATACTGTATTATGAATTAACTGTTCGATATTTGTTTCGTAAAACTTACGAATTATTGTCAGAAGTTGGATAGAAAATAAAAAATAATTCGGTTTTTAATTTTAGCAATTGTTCCATAAAAGTGTTAAATTATTATTTCATAATTTATAAATGTGTAAACATTTGATATTGAAATTGTTTAATTAGCACAAAACTAAATGCAATTAACATTAATTGGTGCGATGTGATAATTTGCACTGCGTCAAATGACCCAACTAAAATAGAAATACAAAATGTTGCGGAACGTTAGTGTTCGATGATAGACTTTGATTATTTTAATTGTTATTAGAATATTTATTTACTTCATTTTTTTTATATATATAAAATTCTCGTGTCACGGGGTTCGAACTTGAACTCCTCCGAAACGGCTTGACCGATTCTCATGAAATTTTGTGAGCATATTCAGTAGATCTGAGAATCGGCCAACATCTATTTTTCATAACCATGGGGGGGCCCATTTAGTTTTTTTTTAACTGCGCGTGGACGGAGTCGCGGGCGACAGCTAGTTTTATTATAATAATTACAACAGGTTATGTTACTTGAAAAAGCTTAAAGAATATTTTTGAAAAGAATGACAGTATATGTATGTTTTGCTATTCGTTTTTGTTGATTGATGTTTTCTTTTAAATTTATTGCTTTTATACTCGAAAAACATAAATACTCGAATCATACAAAAGATCACCGACAGTAAATTGTTCATTACTTGTTAACTCAGACTTGTAATAACAAATAATAACTGCAATTTGCGATCAGTTATTATTTACAAGAATATGTTTTGTGTTTATTATATAGTGTGATAATAGAGATGAAGTGTTACCAACATTGCGATGTAATTGCATTCATCGAAAAGGTATTTCTCGTGATGGAGAATAAGATTTTTCTCCTTAAGTATTTTATGGTCCTAAATCCTGCTACACGTGCACAGGCTTGACAAATATCATCTACTTGAACTCATCTTTATGTAAACAGTTGCCAGCAAAAAGAATGTTGGTCGCCGGAAGAAAGCGTTGTTGCACAACATCAGAGATAGGATAGGAATTGCGGGGGCCGCCCAAATGTTTCGCCTCGTAAAAGAAAAACAAAAATATGGAAAACTAACTAGTAACCTTCTATAATCGAAAAGGCATCTGAAGAAGAAGAAATCCTGCTCAACGTGAATTTTTAACATCATCATCGCCCCGTATTCGAGGAAAAAAAGTATTAGTGCTGTTAGCAAAGCTTAAATTCCAACAGAAAGTTGGTTGGCATTTCGTTATTGACTTTCCACAAAGAGTTAAAGTTGACCAGTTTAACGCAGGCCTTAGGAAAGTCAACAAACAAAACTCTAATACAATCATTAAAGCAAAAATCACTGAGAGTAACGCAAACACATTACGGCAAAGTTTTGAACCGGACATGGATGCCTTTTGTATTCCCTCATTCGGATTATGTTAATTTAGGGTCCAAAATGTTTCGTGCTCATTTCAAATAATTTCCGTTGAGTTGAAATTTATAATGGAACAACTTTAAATCTGCCTAACGGCCGCCGTGTAGTCAAACAGCGCCGGAGGTAAACCGTTTAATCTCTTCAGGTGCGATGTTTAGTGGAAAGATTTACGATGCATTTTACGTCTTTTGTGCAAGTTCGAATAATCCAGTTAAATTTGCAACAGCTTGTACGGGATATTTAGAGTATTTAGCGATGTAAAATATTTCACTATTCCTTGGTATTTTCTTTAAATAGAACTCTTTTTGGCATTCAGTAACAATTTTACATTTAAAGAGTTCTACTCCAAATTTAAATTTTTGCTTCCCAGTATAGCTTTGCGTAAAACGGTGAGGTATTTTTCTGCTGATCATAACTTGGTCTAAGAAATTGTTACCTTCTGATTTATATAAGTTTTCTAGTAATGACTCTTTTATGCTATTTATTAACTGTATATATGAAGAAGATGGTTATTCAACAATTGTTTCCTTCGGTTGGTATTTATTTTTTAACTTATTAAAAGTTCACAAAACAGTTTTATGGATTTTGTCATAATGTTGCTATTTTTTTATACGATTAAAAATATGTTTAAGAATAAGTAAGGCTATGGAATGACACATCTGAATGCTGAAAGTCCAACGTGTGACTGATCTAAACTCGGATAACTTAATTTATATGCAGCAGATGTGCATACAAACAAACATTTGTAACAATGCAGTAAAGAAGCCGAGTCTTTTGCTATAATTAAAAAATTAAATAGAATATATAAGAACTTTTTTTATATAATAAAGCTGGGAAACGAGCAAGCAGTCACTTGAATTCGTCGAAACAGTGAAGCGACCCCTGCCCATTAACATCCGCATATAAACATAGGTTGGAATTGTCCTCTTTGTGATATGACGATATGACACATGGAAAGAAGATATTTCTAACCGTTTTGCGTCTCCTTCTCCGTCAAATCCACTTTCCTATCCTTTCCTTATAATATAATGAAAGGGAAACAGACCTACTGCACGCACACTCATTAGACAAAACGCGGAATTACTGCCACTTCATGCCTGTCTTCTGTGTAGTCGTGGTATTTGCACTGTTAAATACGATTCTGGAATGTAAAATCCAGTCTCTACTTCCAAAAGATCAATTGCTAGGGATTTAAAAGTCAAGTGTCATCTTATGCGATGATAATGGTGGCTTGATGTGTACAATCATAGAGTTGTTGCGTAACACCGTAACAGATTCAATATATGCTGGTTGTCACAAATGTTGACATTAAAGTGGTTTTTGTTCACTCTAACTGCCATGCACGGAGACGTTTAATGGGGATTATGGGAATTCATAGTGCGGATTTAATGAAAGAAATAAAGTATGACTTCAACGTCTTTGAATCTGGTATAAAAAGTTTTATCGTAACTTCAACATAAAGTACGGTGCTTATATATAAATTGATACGGTGCTTATATATTAATAGAGGGCGTTTCTTTATTGCGAATTCGTCTTTTAGCTGAATTTAGCTTTATTGATTGAAGTTATTTCCACAAGTATGAATTTAACTAAAACATTTTTGTCTTTCAAAATTTCCCTAAAAGCTAAATGCCATTATTCGAAACAAAAGAAGAAATAAAAAATGTACATAAATTTTAATAAAGTTATTTTTCGCTCGTCAAATCATTATGCATTTTTATGTTTCTGTTTTCGAAGTATTTAATATTACCTTTACATTTTTACATAATGAATTTAATTAGGAATCTTACTTATTCGGTTGAAAATTTATTCCTTTAATAAAAAAAAAATCCCGTCGTCGTTTTTAAAAAAATAGTTTAATGTAGAGGTAGATAGAGAACATATTACTTTATAGTTTTTTTTACTTTGTTAGAATATAGCTCAAATTCTTCACAGCTAAAGTTGGACCATTTAATGATGTAATGAAGTTAATTCCCTCTGTGTTTTGAAAACCGTTTTTTTAACATCAAATCCCGCATCGGCTATTTATTAAACGTTTAAAGCGGTCAGAAATAATGCGTTGCCCAAACGTAGGGGTGTGATATGAATACCGGTACATTCGTGAATTTAATTAAGCCGATGCGAAAACATCGTTCAATTTTTTTATCGGTTTCGAATTAAAAAGCTATTGTTTTTTTTAATGACCGTAATTTCGTCATTGATATTTGCGTTTGTATACGTAATTGCTGTTTGAATGTTACGTCACGTTACCTTTGCATCAATTTGTTGATTTATTCGTTTCAGTTGCTATCAACATTTTGGAATCAATTTGTATATGTACAAAGTAAAAAATTATTGTTATAATAGATCTATTCAATAAACTTAAGACAATCTACCAAGGTTTGTGCATCGGTGGCTCAGGGGTTAAGCACTTGACTTGCAATCTGCAGGTCCTGGGTTCAAATCCCACCATGTACCAATGTATTTTTGCGATTATCTATTTACATATATACATTTATCGGACGTTCTTACGGTAAAGGAAAACATCGTGATGCAACCTGCACATATCTGAGAAGAAATTCAATGATTTGTGTGAAGTCAACCAACCCGCACTTGGCCAGCGTGGTTGACTATGGCCTAGTCAGCCTCAACTTAGGGAGGCTCCGAGCCCCTCGATGCGGACGTATAGTGAGCTGATGATGATGATCATCCCTAAAGATCCAGAAAAAACTTCGTATTTAAATTTTATACAGCCAAAGTCAAAGTTCATATAGAAACTTTTTGACTGTTAAATATTTACTTTATGTCTTACTCTAGTAAGTGAGATGAATCAAAACTTCCTAACCATAAGTGTTTTCCTGTGCTACAATTCGTTATCTACGTTGCTTGTGCTTCTGAAGCGCTATTTCTGCGATAGTTGTACCAACTGGTTATTTGCGAAGTGGCCATCTCTATCTGTAGGATCGTAAGAACGGAAACAAGCAGGAATGGTCTAATTGAAGGCGACGGAAAAAGGCATCTCCCACCCCACTCCATCTACGGCACCGGGATGATTTACTGCGGGACGCGAGTGTCCGGATAAACCGGGCTAAATGGGCCGACCATTAGTCCCGGATCCCTTTTCGGGCTATATAGTTTCTTTATTTTTATTTTATTTGGTCCTTTCTTCGCGGACATAATTCATTTCGCCTTTTTCTATTTACTTAGCTAACTCGCCTTTCTTAATTGAAATCGTTTTTAACTGGCAATTAATGAGTATATTGAAAGAAACAAATATTAAATACTTTTAATTATATCTATATAAATTAAAAAATAAAATAACGCATGATAAACAATTGAAAACCAATTAAAAAATAAAATAAAATAGTAATGTTTGTTTAAAATGTTAAAGAAATTTGGCTTAAATCTTACTAATATTATAAATGCGAAAGTTTGGATGTTTATGAGACGGTATCTTCGGAACGGTTTAACGGATCTCGCTGAAATTTGGCATCGATATAAGAACATAGTCCGGACTACTCATGTCCAATTAAAATTTCTTTCAATTCCTTGTAGACAGAATGGCGGGCGACAGCTAGTTTGCTATAAAATTGAATCCATTATTACAAGAACTAGATATTGTAGTAAGGTAAATGTTAATTATTTCGTAGGAATTATTTGGTTTCGTAATTACTATTGTATGTTATTACACGTGAACAATAACATGATATTGAAGCGATGACGTAATAGTCGCGTGTGTTTCGTCGCGTACTTAATGAATGCCTGTACTATTATTATGTCTATTTGTCAAACAAGACTAATTGTTAAGTGTGAAGGAGCATTGGTAAATGTTTATAGTAAATAATGTCACAATTGTAGTTAATATGTACCTCAGTATAGTCAATTTCGAAGGACGTGCTTCTTTGACAATAAATAATTAAAAGATTTTAAAAATTACACAAACGAAGTCATGGGCGTTAGCTGGTATAATTTAATATTCTTTCGGCTTGTTCCGAAGCGTCAACATGTCTTATTGAATGAAAATTCCTAGCAAAATCATAAACAGGGATCTAACGGGCAGCGAATTCTGATGGGGACCCTTTTCTATGATATCTTGTTTCAAAGTGGGTTTATCCGCTCGAGAAATAATAGTGAAGCTGTTTAGTTTGTTGTATCGGATAGTTGGCCAACGTCGGCGTAACTAGACTGTTGTCTATTTCGCATTCATTACGCGAACGCCGTCTTATTTACCTCGTTAGCGTCTTCATTGTGAGGCTTACGTCCACTATTGTCTTTCAATTCTTTGGATTCAAGTCTGAAATTGTGAAATTTGAGAAAATGAATGCTTCTAGTTTATTAAAAGATAATGAATGTTATTTAAAACGATGGGTTATTCTAACAAAATGTTCCTGAGTCAGCTTAATCCTAGTAAGAATCTTGTTTCCTACGAATATTATAGGCTTAACCTACTTGAATAGCTTCAACCTACCCTCTTGTTAGTTTCTAATAGGTTAGGATATCTCATATCACAATACCTGATATGTCATTCTATTCTGTGATACATTGTGATTTTGGAATTCCTCGCAAGTGGCAATTTATCAATTCAGTTCAGTCAATATTAGTAATAAAACGCTAAAGCAATAAATAAAAGAGCGATACATTACTTCACAGGCCATTAAATTTTGAATAGTGTTCGGAGATCGGTTTAGTCTCCCACCAGACTATATCCTGTAGTAATTTTGCTTTCCAATTTATTGCTTTGATTTGGCAAATTGTCCCTTCAGAGCGTTATTGGTCTATAAAACCAAGCGATGCTTCGTTTACGCTTTAACTTAACGATATCAGCCCTAAAAACAAACGCCCCCAAGCCTTGTTATCTACACCATTGCGAAAATATCGTTTAATTAAGAATTTTACTTATGAAACATTTTTTTTTTTAATTAGCTGTAAGAAAAACGTCGGTGGCTCAGGGTTTAAGCACTTGACTTGCAATCTGCAGGTCTTGGGTTCGAATCCTGCCATATACCAATGAGTTTTTCGATTTACATATGTACATTTATCCGACGTTCTTACGGTAAAGGTAAACATCGTGATGCAAACTGCACATGTTTGAGAACAAATTTAAAGATATGTGTGAAGTCAACCCGCACTGGACCAGCGTGGTTGACTATGGCCTAGTCACCCTTTACTTCTGGGTAAACTTTTTTATAAAGTAATTCGGTTACATTTGAAAAAATCGTTTCATCTATTGTATTATAAATAATTAAGATCACTAGAATTAAATTGAAAACTAGGGTTTATTCTAATAAAATTTGATATTCCACATCAAATAGGGGGTAAGTGAAAATTGCCTTAATCCTGAACATCCGTTCAGTTAGCGGCGTGGAGTCTGTAAGTCAGTTTGTTGAGTCAGGACTCGTCGGATAGAATAATCAATAAGCTGGTGGCTTTACGCCTATAAGCTTTTAAGTCCGGCCGCACTTGGCTTTACTTACAAAAAGCTTTGCGTCTTTACACTGGTTTGTATCTCGAATCTGTGAAATTTTGAATGTCACAAATTCGAAATTTATTTTTACTATGAAATAATTGCTTAAATTAAACTTAAATGCTTTCAATTTACCCTAATCTTTATTAGTTTAGATAATTAATATCGCAAAGTCCAGCAAAAGCTTTATTTTCTCTCGACTTTTTATGTCTGTCATTGAACTACCACGATATGAAAGATACCCAATGAGTAGTGAAATTATTAAGTAATTTTCCTTTATCAGAGAATAATGATCATAAATTATATCGAAGTAGAGTACAAATACATACGTATTATACGATAAAAATGTACATATTTACTTTTCATTACAAAAGCCAGAAGAAAGTTCATTACATAATGTAGTACATAAACATTGTCTTAATTGATGTAGTACTGCTCCCGGTAGAAACTCAAATAAGCTTTTCCGAGTTCTTAAGAAGAAAAAACAAGACTGGAATATAAGAAGCCATTTTAGAGGGTCGCCTTTGACCGTTAGTTCTGGCAAGATAAGAGTATTTTGGGTAACAGTTAATTCGGCTAAAACTTGAGTTGTTACATTTTCCTCCAGCCGACACTTACGAGTTAAGACGGATTACCGACCTTCAAAATGTTCGCTAAAGTGGTAAAAAGAATTAACATGATTGTTTGATGGGGCATATGAACTCGTTTTATTTTAATAATAATTTTCATTTAAGAGCTTAGGATTCTGAGATAAACCTGCGAAGAACACTGTAAACGGACTTAGCTATTCTTCCTTGGACTTAATTTCGTCATAAGCGCGATAGAATTAGTCTTACGTATACAAATTCTTTCGTTACAATAAGCATAAAATAAGACTTTTTCAAAATGGTTAGAAACGTCTTCTACTACATTTTAAGAGTGGTAAAGCCTGCAACGCAATATCTGGTAGGTGTACGGATGCGCCGGTGCGCCCGTTGCATACAACGGACCGCACGAAAAACAGGCGTGGGAAGCAAATCCGCATTTCTTCTGATGATAAATTTAGTCGACGTTCCCGTCCCACCCTTATAAGGAAATGATGGGAAGAAGTAGATTGTTTTCTGTGTGTCTTTTTCTCTGTCGATTAAAGGAAGGCAACATACTTATAACTAGCTGTCTCTCGCGACTACGTTCGCGCGGAATTAAAAAAAAAACGTAATTAGTAGCCTATGTTGTTCTTCCAAATGCTGTGCCAAATTTCATCAAGATCCGTTGAGCTATTCCGGAGATACCTTCAAACAAACATCCATCCATCCATCCAAACATTTGCATTTATAATATTAGTAAGAAGTAAGATGAAGATGTCTATAGGCAACGTTCGCTTCGTTATTGAGGTAAATTCAGGTAACCGCTTGCTCGTTTTTAACCTTATATAAAAAAAAGAAATCGTTAGTAATCTGTTACTTTTAAAGTATTCTCACGTAGGTCTCAAGTGCGTTAGGTAACGATTATTGTTTCCAAGGTAAATTAGCTGGTAAGCCTAATATCACGTTATCCCTTATCGTCCCCTTCAGCTGCAACTTCAAAGTAGGCTCTTCTCTTCGAAGCTGACATCAAAGCCAATGACATTAAAGAACCACTACACCATCGACTAATCTAGTCGTTATCTCTTCAATGCTAGGGCTGTCAAATCTCATTCCGGAAATAAATAAACCTAAACTTTTTTTTTCTCTATTTAATTTGAAATTAAAATCCATTCGATTGAGGATGTTTGATTTTTTGGTGTCCTAAAGTTTATATCTTCCTGACTCTATTAATCCTTAACCATCGAATCAATCAAACTTTTAATTATAAATATTTAGAACAAAGCCTCAGATTAGAGATGAATTTGTTGTTGAAGAACTTAGTTTTGTAATTAATATTTTGGTTTATGAACAATTTGAAATGTCCCATTGAAAAGTAAAGTTACTAAGATGTGAAATCAAAATTCATGGTAGATTCAAAACGGGCTTAAGTTTAACAACTTAAGTTTTAGCATGCGATTTATTTATATAAGAAAACATTTTTTGTTTAATAAATGTACATAAAATTTCACTTTTCATTATTTATTTTTTTGATTTAGTAGTTTTGTTAAAATTGATAACCCTGTTAAAGGGACGAAATATAGGGCCTGTGTAAATGTAGGAGGCATTATCTAGCGTCCTTCGGTCCTCCATTGAATCTGAAGCCTCAACGGGAGCCTGAACATTATGTAAATTGAGCTGTGGGATGTATTTTTTGCGTGAAATATTCCGATATTCAATACTTTAATATTTGTTGGCGACGCGAATACGTTTCCGACAAACAGTTATAGACGAAAGTTTGCACTTTCTATTTATCGAAATGTATTGCAAAGATTATTTTTTACCTACTATCAGATGGTTAATTTTTTTTATGGATATGAGTATATTTTCAAATGTCTTATAAGTAAATAATAGTAATAAATAAATAACTGCTTTATTGTAACACTCGTCTACACAATTATGTGGGAGCCAAGGTTCTGGCCAAGCCCGGTGTTTCAGGACCCATTCTCTTCCCCTATCATTAAATAAATTTTACATTTAGTGACAAAAGTAAATCAATAATTATTTATCATTTTGAAAATTGAGTTGAAAAAACATTAATAAAAAATAAATAAATAGTAACTAACTTTTTTTTTAACAATTTAAGTTTTTTGCATACGTGTGTTTCAGATTGGTGTGGGCTTTTGCGTGTGTTCGCATGTGTTTATAAGTCTGTCTGTGCTTGTATGTGTATTGTATAAGTGTTAGAAATTATTCATTTCGAAGTAAGTATTCGAGTTAATCAAAAAGGTTTAATAACCTGTAGTTTTTAAACTAAACTTCCTATAATTTCTGTATACAATTACAACTTCTACAATTAAAACCATTTCGTAAAGTCATGTTTAATTCACATAAACGGTTCAGACGAGGGTAAAACTTGGACAAGAAAAAGCTTCCGCAAGCAAGAATATCTAGGCCAAAACGAACCAATTTAAATTCAAGACAACGGTTAGATAGGAATGACACGAGACTAGTGTTTACCCGCGGCTTGACCCTTCGGCCATCGAACCTGACGCTTGTCAATTATGTGCAAACAACAACCGAGTCGTGATATTTTTCAAAACACTTGGCTTTCGAAGTAGAATTATTTGTTGAGAAAGTGATATGGGTAATGTTATTTCTGCACGTTTATTTTTAGCAAACGATATAACTTTAACAACAAATAGAAAATTTTCAGATCAAAGAGTATTCTTGAACTTCATTAAGTTCTAGAATACTCTTTACTGTAATACCTTACTAATTCCTGTACATAATTTCATTAAATTATGAACAAGAATTAGTTGGCTTTTATGTTTTGTATGGTCCTTTATTACTGTGGCCAAAAAAGGATTTAGTTTACAAGACGTAAGAATTTCTTTTTCAAGCCAAAATATTTAAAGGAAGTGGTAATTCCAGGTCTTAATTTTATCGTTTAATTTCAATAATCTGCTGATTCTTTTATGACTAACATTATCACAAACACCTTTGTTTCAAGTCGAATCCAAGCAAGCAAATTTATTTAAGAACCGGCACATTACTGTGACGAACTGTCTAAACTAATAAATGTCTTGTCTAATCAATTCTCTTCGCATCACGAGTTGTTTCCTAATTTATATTTGTTTTGTCGTTTAGTAAACACGTTACTATGATTTAACCTTTACCTCGTTGCAATAAAGTTGGAAATTGCACCGTTTCACTTTGAAATAAGTAATGTGAACTGAAATGCTACATTGGTGCGAGCAACGAAATGAAGTGAGCTGGCTCGTCTTGATTTGCTCGGTTTTTGACCGAATAATGTCAATTCCTTTGATCAAGTACTTGATTACTGTTACAGAATAAAATCTGAATTGGAATCTTCATCTTCTGTTTCGATTGTAAGAAATTATTTCAAATATGTTGTAGCTTCTTAAAGATTCCTAAATGTTGGCAAAACAAGTGCGTCACTACTTATAGATCTTTTTCACTACGTATTTCTGAATGTACTTTACTTACTGTTATATTTATCATCATCAGCTCACTGTACGTCCCCACCGAGGGGCTCGGAGCCTACCCCAAGTTAGGGGTGACTAGGCCATAGTCAACCACGCTGGCCAAGTGCGGGTTGGTTGACTTCACACATAATCATTGAATTTCTTCTCAGATATGTGCAGGTTGCATCACGATGTTTTCCTTCACCGTAAGAACGTCGGATAAATGTACATATGTAAATCGGCGGGATTCGAACCCAGGACCTGCAGATTGCAAGTCAAGTGCTTAACCGCTGAGCCACCGACGCTCCTTGTTATATTTATATTTATGATACCTATTTATTGTCTTACTCACTTAAAATAGCTAGAAGATGCCTGACCTAAAATCCTTGGAATTTATCATCGAATTACCCTAAAAGTGTCTTTACGACGAACATTCCCTAATCTTTATGTTAAACCAATACAAAGAGTGAGATATGAAAAAAATTCATGAGCCATCCAGGATTTTCTTATACTCCGGACACAGGCGAAAATTTATTGCTACAGCCTACACTTTAACGGGACTTAAAAGCCATTGCGATGAGTCCGTTAAGAAAGGCCTAATGGATCTCAAGATATGAGCAAACATTTGAAGATGGAAGATTATTTTTTAAATTGGTGTAATACCAAGGAACAGTTATTGGTTGAGGCACGCGCCAAGTATATTTCAAGGGGAAGAGAGGGCTTAAGTATTCAAATGAGTAGCTTTGTGTGCGGGATACCCTAAACTATATTTGGATTATACTATAGTAGTCTAATTTAAAGTAGCAAATTCTTGGCGGCGCACTGTGGACGCCCTCTGCCCCACTACGGGGACATAGGACATTAAGTCAAGTAGGTAAGTCAAATTCCTGGTAATTAGTGAAGTTTTTAATGTTATGATCAAACAAAAATGTTTTCACAAAATGTTCGTTATTTATTAAAGAATAAAATATGATAGAATATTTTTTCCTATGCCTTAAATTCAAGCGCCACGTCACAAAGTATCCAAAGGAGGCAAAGCCTTTGTGGTCTCGTTATTCTACCTACGTAAGGGATAAACTGAAGGAATTATCTATGAAGTCTAGATGTTGTAGCTAAAAGGTTTATTTAGTAAGCTAAGGGTAACGTAAGCCTTTTGTTCACTTATAATGATGTCTACAGAAAATCCATATGCTATTTTTTAAATAAGTTTAAGATTGGAACTAAATAACAAATATAAATTTGTATGCAATACTGTTGTGTTTACTCTGGACGTATTCAATTGTTCCTTCTTGTATTATTTCTTTACTAATTCTAGTTGTTATTGTTTATCTGTTTTAATTTTAGCATTATCTTACTAATATTATAAATGCGAATGTTTGGATGGATGGATAGATGTTTGTTTGAAGCTATCTCCGGAACAGCTCAACGGATCTTGATGAAATTTGGCATAGATGTAGAGCATAGTCTGGAAGAATAAATAGACTTACAGCGTCGTTTCCGCGTGGACAGAGTCGCATGCGACAGCTAGTTAACTTATAAAATATGGAAAAATTAAAATTTCCACTAGTTTATATGAATATAGAAGATAATTTACTGTTATTACTGTCTCTTAAAATGTCGAAGCTCATAAAACTGGTATAATCACAATCTGTGGATAGTGCTCTTGTCTCCGCAAATGGATTTTCCTTTATGCAGACGTTTAATAAATCACCTCTAACGCGCTTTTGAAATTCCAAGCAGACGATATTGGTTGAGAACTAATAACTGAAGGATAACAGGCTCCTCACTTCAGCGAGAAATTATTTTAGCATCATTAAATTTTCATTGACAATTTTTTTATCAAATTAAGTATTGAAGATGTTATCAAAGACATATTTGGGATTAGAATAACGTGCTATTTAAGTTTTCTGAACTCGCACTCGATTTTTTTTTACCTGAGCAGTTATCAAAATATTTATTTCTCTTACTGCTCTTAATAGTAATTGAAGTTGAAAATTGGAAAATAAATGTCCGCTGTCTAAATAAAAGTGATTTTGTATTCTTCAATCACCGTTTAAATTATACATCTAACACTTCAAATTGTACGAAAAGGTCTAATATTTGTTCAAAAATATTTATGTCAAGCGCATGCCTCTGTTTGTGATTTGAAGCGCAGTCAGCGTGTTTGGTTCTTTGCTCTTAGACCTGGGTAACTCAAGTATTGTATGTTTAGGCTCTTCTACAGATTGTTTAAAGACACTATCATTCTTGAATGTGTTGCTAGGATCAATAAAGAATAGAGGACAAAGGAATTTATAGTCAAATAAGATTTTACGATTATTTATAGAGATTTGTCGTTTCTTAGCCATTCTGAACACACTTACTCTTTTACTGACAATTTCAGTTTAGCTAGAATTTAAAGAAACTAAAATTAAAAATTAATATCAATAATTAATTAAATAACCCAGCAAATTAACAGCGTAAACCTCAAATGACCCTCACCGCTGACATCTTTACGAAGTTCGCGGGCACCGGCTGGCGGTGTTTTATGCGGCGTCTGATTGCTTTGTTCTCGAGGGAGTCGAGATTTGAATTTATCATTAGAACGCTTCTTCAAGCTTCGATTCATTCCGCAACGAGCAACTGAAATATTCAATAGGTTTTTGTTTTTCACGGCCTTGAGAGAATGTGAGCTGTGTAAGGGAATATTTATCGTTTAACATTTTATGTAGCAGAAAGATAAACGGTAACTGAGAGTTGCGCGTTCAATCATTCAACGTTAGTGATAATATGTACTGAAGAAGTGATCTTTGTACGATATCTCGTATTATTACGCTGCTAAGAAATACGCACTACTTGCAGTGTTATCACAAGAAAAAAAAACGCCAATATAATATGCCAATACTTTAGCTACCTTCCAGTAAAAGATCAACGGAACATACGGTTTACCGGACAGACAGAAAAAAATGTTAAAAATTACGTTTAATTATTAATTTAAATTTATTATGTGTACAAAAATTATTTAAATTATGTGTACGAAATATGATTTTTTTCTATATCACATACAGACACTCCATATTTAATAATATGTAGGTATAGATTGACCTAAGCATTCTTAAGTTAGACAAAATGATAAATGGGTGAACATAAAAGGTGCTCAAATATACTCAAACTTCGTGCTTTACACATTTTTTTTTAATTTGCAAATCGATAAAAATTGGTTATTACGTAACTTAGCAACTGTACTAGTATATCTCTCCGGTATATTCGAGTAGAACAGTTTGATTATAAGGACCGTATTATATTATACGGACATATTTCCTACATCAATATCCTCGTTCCACGACAGAGGCGCTGCCAATTTCCCATTCAGAGATCGAAGGTTAAACGAAGCGTTTAGACACTTCCTTGCGCAGTGCAGTTGGCCACGAAAAAAGCGACGTACTATTTAATAAAATTAACTGTAAATTTGTACAACTTTGTATATAATTATGGATTTATGATCAGATCCACAAGCGATTGCGTTGTTTACCTCTTTGGATTTGTATGATACATATTCGGGGGTTAATTATTTTTGTCGTCCGCTAAGAGACAAGGGTGTTCATTCTTTAAAGTTTGATCGACAAATGTCACGTTTCTTTTTTTTATCACCAGTGTTCGGTTCTGTTTATTGATAGTAGGCATTAGTTTAAGCCCCAATATAATTCTTATCTGTGAAATTTGTATAATAACGGACGCGGCGGGTCGCGGTAACCTGCGATGGTGGAACCTCGGTGATTGGGCGCTACTTTATGCGATTTCGTTGGAATTTATCTCGATAAAGCTCTCGTTTGTTCCACAAAACGAGTCTCACAAATTTAAGGACCTGTTGATTAGGGGATGATAAGGATGTGTAAAAAATAGAATGACCAAATCTTTGTTAATTTGTATACTTTTACCGTAGAAATTATGAAGTTTCTTTTAACTTCTTTTAACAATTAATATTTTAGCATAATTTGTTGATCACCAAACTTAAAAATAAAACTCGATTCTCAAACGTCAAGATTTAATCTTACTAATGTTATAAACATGAATGTTTGGATGGATGTTTGTTAGAAGGTATCCTAAAACGATTGCATGGGTCTCGCTGAAACTTGGCATAGATGTAGAACATACTCTGTAAGAACACATAGGCTACTAATTAAGTTTTTGTTTTAATCCCTTGTGGACGGAGTCGTAGGCGACAACTAATCTACGAATAACTATGTCGCTTAGTATTTAAGAAGTTATCGGAGTTATTAACGCGATGGTTATTTAAAATATTCAAAGAATCTTATTTCAAGCTTCATCAATTATTATTGAAAACGAATTGCATTTCTCACTCGACGCATTCATTATTAAATTGATTTATGTATAAATTATATATAAATTGTGCTTTTAAATTGTTATCGATTAATAAAACTTCATTATACATTCCTAAATCATTCATTACTAAATTAAATGAAATCGATATCCACCTAACAAATTGCGATACAGTTAGTGCTGTTACAGTAACATATTGTTATTCATTTTAAAAACGATTAATAAATAAATTGAGCTTTATTTCAATGTGATAAAGTTGACATTGGTACAAACAGATAAAAATTTAAAGTATAGATATTTTTGCCTACGTATCCACTCTGATAATGTACTGCTTTTAACAAAACATATCAGGTTGACGCGGACAATCCCATTTGTCGAATGTAATCGGACTAATAAAAAACAATTAGAAGTTGGGAGGTTCGTATGATACGTTCAATTGTTAATTTAAATCTAATCTGTATGCTTTCGTCGTTTTATTTACGACAACGAGATTTATACAAACGTGGAACAATAAATTTCGTTCGCTCCACTTAACCGGTTCCAAGTAAAATCTAAGTTGAATTAAAACTTTTTCGATTATGTTATCACAACTTGTCTTATAGTTTTAAATTATGTTAGAATTATTTTTATTGAAAAATTTATATTGATAAATCACAGCTTTCTTGTTTATTATAAGTTTTTTTTTGTATAAAGTAAGCCTAACAAAGAGGCAGATAACTTGGTCTTCAGAAAAAACATATCCAAGCGAAACATGTTAAAAATTTATCAAATGGTACAGATTATTGCCTACACAAATTTTGATAAAAGGGGACTAAAGTTTTTAATTATAATTTATACTTGTTTAACATTAATTAGAGCACAGTAATTAATCAGGTGAATGGGTCGCGTCACCGGGTGTCAGTTATTTTCTATAAATTGTTAAACATTATTGATATTTCAACGCGTTGTATTGACAGGTTAATGACGGACCGCCATTATGTTTCAATGAAAGGTGTGCGTGTGTTTTGATTGTATGTGATTGTATGTGTATCAGATTGTTATTTGTTTCCTCTTTGTGAGTCCCGATTGGGTGTTACGATAATGAATAAATGCGCCCTTTGGAAGAGACTTAACAAAGGTTTTTTTCACGTACACGCTTGGTACCTAATAATAAACGTCATAATGTCATTTAAAAGATGTTTCATTTTTATTATTAAATCTTACTAATATTATAAATGCGAATGTTTATTTGAATGAATCTCCGGAACGGCTGCATAAATCTCGATGAAATTTGGCATAGAGGTTGAGCATAGTCTGGAAGAACACATAGGCTACTAATCAAGCTTTTTTTTAATTCCGTGCAGACGGAGGCGCGGGCGTCAGCTAGTAGTTTATACAGTTGTAGAGTGTTCGAATTTCAAATATGGGAACTGAGTAAAAAAAAAACTTTGTACGTGTTTATACATATATGTAAAGTTAATATTATTAACTCACACTAAAGAAGTAAGGACAGTAATGTGACAAGGTCAACAATTTAAATATATTCAAATTAAATTCATAACATCGGCAATTAAAAATACTTGAAATAACTACGAGAAGATCTCTATCGGAAGTTAACGATGTAACGTTTAGCAGAACGAACCATAACACCTTGAATAATTTAACATACTGGTTTGTAAATGTGACGATTTAAAATAAAAACTAAATAATTATAATGTACGTTTACTTTTTCAACATCGACGGTTATAAACCAAATGATACGGAGTAAAATGAACTATTTTTACGACGGCAAGTTTTCGATTTACAAGTTTATTTATATTAAATATATAACTTCATTTGAATACTTATTAGTACGAGTTTCGTTTAGGAATTCTAAATATTTATCTTTATTAAATACTTATTTCTTTATAAAAATCCTAGCTGTCGCCCGTGACTCCGTCCGTGCGGAATTAAAAATAAACGTAATAAGTTTTCTATGTATTCATCCAGACTATGTTCTACATCTGTGCCAAATTTCATCAAGATCCGTTGAGCCGTTTCGGAGATACCTTCAAAAAAACATTCATCCATCCGTCCATCTAAACATTCGCTTTTCTGTTAGTAAGATAAGATTAAGTGTTATGTTTTTATCCAAGTGTTTAACAAAAACCCCACAGATACAATCGTAAATGCAACAAAGCAGTAAATATAAATGTATCAGACAAAGAAGTTAATGTTTTTTTTTTTTTTTTTTATAAGAGAAGGGGGCAAACGATCAGCGGGAACACCAAGGTGTTCATCGACGCCCATGGACATCTGCAATACCAGAGGAATCGCAAATGCGTTGCCGGCCTTTGAGAAGATGATACGCTCGCTTCTTGAAGGACCCTAAGTCGTAGCGGTTTGGAAATACCGCCGAGGACAGACCATTCCACAACGCGGCGGTACGCGGTAGAAAGCTACGCGAAAACCGCACGGTTGTGGATTGCCAGCCATCGAGGTGGTGTGGATGGAACTTGGCGGTCTGTCGGGTCGTAATTGGAGTTCAAAGCAGCGTGAACACTACGCTACTGCACTGACTGCGCGTGCTGCAAGTTGACCGCGTGCTGCAGACAGCTGCCCAACGAACTGCTAACAAAAGCCTGTGCTCCTTTATTTTAATGCTTATTATTGATACAACTAGAAGTCAGTGTAGTCCAAGGTTGTGGCGATGTGATGAAATCGATAGCCTTTTACTTGATGATTATTGATGATGAAGATTGATTCATAAGAAATAAAAGATCTAGTTTTTGTGATGAAATAGTGTCTAATGACAGGACATAAATAATATAAAATTAACAACGACAAGAAGTAAAAGAAAAAAAAATAAACGAAAAAGGTTGCACGGTGCGTCCTGGCCACTCAATCCCAAGCCGGTGTTGCCACAACAAGTGTTTTCAACTTGCAAAAAGCCTAAAAAACGAATATTGGATTATGAATAAAACTTCGACTTCTGTGTGTTGCTATTAAAATAGTTATGGAACTACTCTTGCTTCTCATTAAAATTGAATCCGAATGTCACAAAATCTACAATCCGATCGTATCCGGTACGAACCGGTTTCTTGATAAACTGCAACGCTACCCAAACTGTCCCTTTAATTATATTAGAAACCTTTTTAATTAGTTGATTTGAACCACATTTGGCGGAATTATTTAAATGACCCTACATCTAGGTTAGTGGTGTAATGAGGACATTCTATTGATATTAGCATATGAAATGAGCAAGCGGTTCATTTGATGACAAACGATCATCACAGTATTACTACAATTTTACTTTCATTTTGTTTTAAATGTTGTTGTAAACTTGTATTTTCTTTTAGTTGATTTTTTTTTTATATCAAAAGGTGGCAAACGAGCAAATGGCCACCTGGATTCGCCACAATAGCGAGGCGACCATAGACATCCGCAAATGTAGATGCATTGCCTATCTTTAATCAGCGGAGAAGGGGACGCCCAGAAAGAGGATATTTCCCCTTCCTAAGCGTCCCCTCTTCCACTTCCCCTTCCCGTCCTTTCCTAATAAGAAAAGGGTGGGAAGGGAAAAAGGACTAAAATTAGGCCTCCGGTACCACACTCATCAGACTGTACGCGGAATTGCTTCCACTTCACGCCTGTCTTCTGTGTGGTCGTGGTATTGCACCGGTCGACCCGACCAATTCGTGCACCCAACAAATATTTTTTATATTATTTGATGATATCATTGTACCGTTTCAAGACAATGCTTGTAATATTCCAGTAATCACATTACTTAGCATTTTTCTCGACAAACTTGTTCTTTAATAGAAAGAGAGTAAGTGCCGATTACTTTCCAGTTCAGTAAACTTTGCTCAATTATTTTCGTTGTCATTTAAAAGCAAACATCGCCATGATGTCATTTGTATCTTAATTAAATTCGTCTTGGCGATTTCGTTTGAATGTATTAAACTATTTCCTTATTAACTAAACAATGCCGGATCGATTCTTATCAATTGTTAGGCGTGGGTACAATGCTAGTCAATTGACAGACATATTTAATTGTTACTTTAACGGGAGCCGTTGTTCATAGTTTGTGAATTGATTTGTAATATAATATATCGCAATTGGTAACTAATTATTCAATCTTAACTTATTTCTTACTAATATTATAAATGCGAAAGTTTGGATTGATGGATGGATGTTTATTATAAGGTATCGTCAGAATGGATGGATAGATGGATCTGGATGATATAGATATATAGATATAGAACACTGTCGGAAAGACCTATCTTACTAATGTAATGTAAATGTTTGGATGGATATTAGAAGGTATCGTCAGAACGACTCGATGAATCTTAGCTATATTTTGTTATAAATATAGTAGATCACATGATTCCGGAAATATCTGCGGTCACCGTGGAATAAATTCCTCTTGTTTAATTATTTTTACTCGATATCTCTGCCACGGTTCAACTCTTTTTTTTTAAATTCGGCACAGATATAGAAAGGTTTTTTATTCCTTGCGGACGGAGTAGCGGGCAAAAGCAAGCAGTTTAATACGACAAACGGCTAAACTTAGACTCGTTAAATGGCTAATTAAGCAGTCTGTTAGCGTAAATACCTAAATGTATACTATGTGTCGCCCTTAGTGACCAATTAAGGAATAGTTCATGAAAAGATCATACTTAGGCAGTTCATCTGAAATTTATTGGTTTCAACTTAATAATAAAACACTCAAGTCGTCTTACTTAAAATTTTATTTTTGGTACATAAACTTTATTTAGAACTTGTAACAATTAAAATGTTATAGTTAATTTCTCAATGAAACATTGAGTTATTGCTTGTAGTTAATTAAGTAGTTTGTGGTTGTTCAGGCGCCGGCGTTAAAATAATAATATAGGGGCTTTTGGTTTGTTGCTAGCACAATTAGATGCCAAGCCAAGATTTACAATTTGGGAATTTAATGAGCTCTCCGGCAGGGGGCGCGGTCTCCTATCTAAGTATATGACGTGACTTAATTGTATAATTCGGTTGGGTTAATTGTAATTTTACATAATGATATCGTCTTATCATTTAACTTATTTTGTATCGGATTGCGTGGGACTTGTTTGAAATTCAGGTCCTCATGTGAGTTGTTAAAATAGAACATTATAAGACATGTTTATTACATTGTTAAATTTTGTTAAATTTTTGGTTCAAGAATTAATATATAATTTTGAATAAGCAACAAAAAAAATAGATTTTTTTTTATTTAGACATCATCAGCTCACTATACGTCTTTACCGAGGTGCTCGAAGCCTACCCTAAGTTAGGGGTGACATTTTTAAATTTATTCCCAGGTTGCTTCACGATATTTTCCTTAACCGTAAGAACGTCGGATAAATGTACACATGTAAATCGAAAATCAAAATTGTGAATGGCGGGATTCGAACTCATGATCTGCAGATTACAAATCAAGCGGTTAACCCCTGAGCCGCCGACGCTCCGACAAAGAAATTATTGGACTTATCTGTAATTAATTAAAACATTATTTAAAGTTTTGGAACGAAGTTCCTTATCGCGCGTTGTGAAAGGGGGCTAGACGGAAAAATTCTTACGAAAAGTTGTCACGACACTTTTTGCTATATCACCATGGTAACGACGTGACAATATATAACGAAAATTCATAGAAATAAAATGTACTTCTTGTGAAGACTTAAGTTTTTTATGCATATAATAAACATTGGTTCCTTCACTAATTAATTGAAAGGAACTTCGTTCCATCCGGGTGTCCCTTGATACCTCTCAAGTTTTTTTCTTACACTATATATGACATTCGCGTCATATTCATATTCCATTTATTTATTTAATTTATTTTTTTATATTATTATTTAATTTAAAACCATTCCCTTACACGGGAGTGATGTAAAACAGCACGTCATCAATTAAACAACAATGTAAGCAAAGTCTACGCAACAGCTATGACTGAGCAGTATTAACATCGACATCACTTTCGACTTTATCCCAATGCAGTAAGGTTCAATTTGTGAATTTCAAATTCATTGTATATGCCAAACTGGTGTGGATAGCGTACATGTTATAGACAAGATCATTAACAGGGATTCAAACGTCGCTGTCACTAATTTGAACCGGCCAGTGACAGACAGACAAATTGACTGATTGACAAGCCTTCATTAGTGAATAAGCACACTTTCGTGCTTTTAATGAAATACCAAAGTATTTTATTTATTTGGTATTTTAAAGTGTAGTCTAAAAGCAAAAATATGTATCAGGTATACTCGTAATAGATTACCATTCATCAGTTAAAGAGGGTACTAAATTTTTCGTGCATATGTAAGTTTATTTTTATTTATATGGGTTTGTATGTTCCTTTATGGCTTAGAGCGTAAACGACGGAACAGATTTTGAAGAGTGAAATATATGTTACAACTGCTCAAATTAAAACACATACTTATAACATTCACTTCCTAAATAAGTTAAAATTCGATTAATTTATTAAAGTTTGATCTCTTTAATATTTAAACATGATTTGATTATATCCTGTACCCAATCCTAAACTAACATTTGTAGAAGACTGACTGAAATCTGCTGACTCACTCTCCGCTAACATAAACGTTCAAAGTTAAATACAATACCAATAAAGGAAACAGTTTATGTGCGGTAACAATTTAAGATTTTGTTGTCATCTAAACTGAAAAAACTACGAAATTTATTGTTTAACTCGTTTATAATAGGCAAACAAATGGAAAATATTTCACGATCTGAACTTAAAGGTCCCAAATTATTTAATCCAATTATATTTATTAATGTGCAATCGGATTCTATGTAATTTTAGATTCTATAGGTAGAATAATCATTCAACATTTATTAAAATGGTTTATAACTTGCAATCGACATTCGATTTGTATTGTCTATTTCCAATAGCAATATAAATATACGTGTTGTAATTTATTGTCCTATAATTGTTCCACACAACGCCCTTGTGTTTGCTGCAAAAGCCAATTAAAGTGCGGTTGGCAAACATCGACCACAATGCCTAATCATTATGGCGATTATTGATGTGCATAGACTTAGGAATATAGACAGGCAGAAGTACAGAGCAAAATACATTCGTAAATGTTTCGCTCATATCATACATCATGATTGCCATATTATTATTGTACGAAAAATCTGAGAAGAATTAAAAAGGATCTAAGGATTAGATGAGTCTGGAAAGTTTAATGAGGTAAAAGAAGCTAAAAGTGTAAAAGTGTTCGTAGCAACGTTTAATACAAAAATAACTTAACCTTTCCATTTCGAATCATGACTTGCTAGAACAATTTGTAAATCTTACAAAAGGAACTAAAACAAACGTAGAAAATCGATTCCTAACCTTATTTTATTCGCGTTATCAAGCTCCTTGTAACATAGCGCGTGAGAAAAATATGATTCGTCATTAATCGCATTTCGGGGTTGCGATCCTACGACCGATACGAAATCCGCCCCGCAATAAAGCAGCGGTGAAAGTTTGAAACGAGGCTTTTGCTTTAATATCCGTAAACCGAACAGCAGTCACGGCAGAAACGCATTTGTGACGCGACGGCCTCTTTGATCTGAACAGTAGTATGCCATTGACCACGCCTCAGCTGGATTCCGACGAATTCTTAAATAAAACTTACGTATTATTTTCGATTTACACAAAGAATAAATTGTATCTTAATGAGTTTTAAAAGCTAAAAAGAAATAAAGTAGTAGCTGTTTTAGAAGGAGAAGTGGAAGAGATACGAAAGAAAAATACCAAAAAGGCAACTAAATCACCAAATGAAACTTTGATTTAGTAATTACTAGCTTTTACCCGCGACTCCGTCCGCGCGGAATCAAAAATAGAAAACGGGGTAAAAATTATCCTATGTCCGTTTCCTGGTTCTAAGCTACCTGCCCACCGATTTTCAGCTAAATCGATTCAGCCGTTCTTGAGTTATAAATAGTGTAACTAACACGACTTTCTTTTATATATATAGATTTTCATGCCGCAATAATGTTAGTTCATGCCAAACTGCTCTGTTTGTAGCGTTACTCTATGAAAATGTTACAATAACTTTTCTTTCTTTTCCAGATCACTCAACGGTAAGAATATACGTCGCAGTGAAGTGGAATTAGATACAACAAATTTATATGCCGATGGAGTCATTTAAAACTAATAATTTCGACAACCTGCTAATAACCCTTCTGTGATTGCTAACACCCTCTCCTGACAGGTTATTGTAATATTTCAACAAAAACACGCAACACTAACTTACATCATTACACGAAACTGTACTCTTCTCTACTGTGTTAAGGTTGAAATTAATTTACCATTCAACTAATTACAACACGTCCGAACCTGATACAGTTGAAGTGTCACCGTGGGGGAAATATAATCGAATTGGCGCTTCCCTTGTCTGTTATATCAACGTATGATTAGTTCTGTGTACTATGCGGACAAACAACGGCAATGGCACCGCATTGTGTTTGCTGCATAAGGCCCCCATAATTGTTGTCCCCGTAAACAAACTATGCGGTAATCGTTTTCGAAATTACACACCGAATGATACGTATCAAAAATATATAAATTCACCAAGGTTCAGCTTACAATAATTAATTTAAGATTAACGTTATATACTAATCTAGTCACCATTAAAGTTGTCTTAGATATCTGTACTTCAAGTGCGACATAGTACAATATAAACCGTCTAATAATTTGCTATTTAAAAAACAATCTATTTTAAACTCTATTGGTATAACAGAGACCGGCTATTTCCACGAAGTGCTAATTGTCTTTGAAATCGACTTTTGCATGTTTGATGAGCAAATGCATTATAATTTACTGCCAATAGCGGAGGTGTCATTTTGTTGTTCAATTCGGACAGTTTTTAAATTAAAAAGTGATTTTCAAACTAAATTGCTCAATTTCTATTTCTGTGGAACTCCGTCAATATAATGTGCAAGTTTTTATTTTATGAACATAGAGCTTTTCACCTGTCACTTTGTTTTGTTTTATGGTTCTTTATTGTAACTTTATACTTCTGTAATTTTATTGTAAGTGCGTCGGTGGC
Source organism: Papilio machaon (assembly GCF_912999745.1). Taxonomy (NCBI): domain Eukaryota; kingdom Metazoa; phylum Arthropoda; class Insecta; order Lepidoptera; family Papilionidae; genus Papilio; species Papilio machaon. The sequence goes on from NC_060002.1 coordinate 7,369,442, forward strand.
TCAGGGGTTAAGCACTTGACTTGCAATCTGCAGGACCTGGGTTCGAATCCCGCCATGTACCAATGTGTTTTTCGATTTTCGGTTTACATATGTACATTTATCCGACGTTCTTACTACGGTGAAGGAAAACATCGTGATGTGATGCTGCACATATCTGAGAAGAAATTCAATGATATGTGTGAAGTCAACCAACCCGCACTTGGCCAGCGTGGTTGACTATGGCCTAGTCACTCCTAACTTGGGGTAGGCTCCGAGCCCCTTAGTGGGGATGTATAGTGAGCTGATGATGCATTTTATTGATCTAACACTATTGTTTACTAAGTGAACAATGATATACAATGTGTTGATGCTTGAAAAACAAACATTGACGTGTTAACTATATGTGTATCGACATTTAATCCATCAATATTCATACCTAAGTAACGTAAAATATACACCATAAACAGAAATCTGCACTCCACTTAATTCGTTTCCAGAATTTCGTAATGAAAAATTACATTTAACTTTCCATTCGTTTACTCGAGCAGTAAGCATTAATTTAAGTAGGCTGGAACTGAGATATTTAAATGGGATTAACATAGCTCAACTTAATCTGTTTAATGAATTGTAGTCTGTTTTAATTTAATCTCAGTCGCTGTAGTATTTTTCAGTTCAGCATCATTCAAAGCTTTGACCCAGATATCAGCTGAGGCCGCGCTTACTTCGTGGATAGTAATATTGACATTGTGCTTTTTGTCATTTTTTTTTCAATCAGATTTTGCGATTGCAACAAGAAATTTTATAGATCTACTTGCTGTAGACCGCGACTCCGTTGGCATGGAATTAAAAAAGTAATTTGTAGGCTATGTGTTTTTCCAGACCGTGTTCTACATCCATCTCAAATTTCAGCGAGATCCATAGAGCCGTTTTTTTTTGTGTTGATCTGCCATCAGTTACTACTTTTATCAGATGTGTTGAAAGTATGAATTCATTACTTTATGAGTGTGACCTCCACTAAGGCCAACTACCCTTGATGTACAGTGCTAAGACATTTAAGAATTGGTATACGGCAGAATATCTTTTCTCTTGCTGTTCGCTGTTTTTTATGTACCATGGCGTGTTGCTTATTGTACGTAGGATAATATTCTGCATTCTCTGCAGCATATTTATATTGGAGTTACTGGCATTTCCCCATAGTTGTAGACCGTATGACCATATAGGCTTTAGGACCGTCGTATATATTAGTAGTTTGTTATCAGTGGACAATTTGCTGTTTCTGCCCAGTATCCAGTAAAGCATACCTCATTTTTAGTTCATCTCTTTTAGATTTTATGTGTTGGTTCCATGTTAGTCGTCTGTTCAGGTGTAAGCCCAGGTATTTGACGCAGTCGCATAGCCGTTCTGGAGATACCTTGTAACAAACATCCAGCCATCCGTTTATAATATTAATAAGATGGTTTTTTACTTTATCTTCCATTATTACGAGTATATCCTCATGGATGGATGGAGTCGTATATTCGGTAAAAAATAATTGAATAACTTTTTGTACATTTTTTAAATGTTAGAAGTATGGATCAGCTAAAAATAATTTTGTAATTCATTTTTTTACTGTGCAATGAAATTGAAAGCTTCAAATTTTGCACTGGACAATGTCTCGTTGAATTGGAGAAATTAGGAAAAAACACACTGCAGCTCGCGCGTGATGGCCTCCTGTTCTAACAGTTTAAACTTCCACGATATGGATCTAGATACTTTTTCATCGGGTACACTATTGAACTGAATTTTGTTGCTTCGTATTTTTCCTTTTTTATTCTCAGCGCGTAGAATAGAATTGAAACTGTTAATTGCATTTTTGAGTCGTCGATCAACACGTTCATGTAGTATAAATGATTGTGTTCGGAGGCGAATGGAAAAATGTGAATTTGAATTTATTTGATATTTTCATTCACAAATCTACATAATTTTCAATGAACATTATTGGCATTGTTGATCTCCAACTTTGTGATGTTTAACTTGGTCTTTCATCAACACAACCAATCCTCTTCTTTTCTCTATACAAAGATATCTACTAGGACAACATACTTCGTCTCCTGCTCATTATGTTATAAAATAATTCATGTAATCAAGTTGAAAATTACCTACATCAAAGGTAGGGTGTAATACATTCATTTCTATTACACGGGTGCGTAATTTCATAACCTTGCCTTAAATGTGAAAGGTAATAAATAATTTTCACGTATGACCCCACAATTTCCCCTGCTGACCGCGGCGACCGCAATCTGACCGCGTTTGATCCGTGCGGCAACCGCGGTGACCGAGGCGCACCGCATTCTATGCAAGGTTTTGATTTATCGGTGTCGTGTCCTAATAACATCGTGTCCAAGGATCTTACTTGTAATTAAACGCTGTACAAATTATGACAAAAAACCAAGTATCTTTATTTAACAGTGGTAGAGCGATTGAAAACGACAGAGGTTATAGTCTCCTTCCTCTTCCCACCCTTTTTTGTTAGGAGGGAATGGGAAGGTGGAATTGATTTGGTTGTGGAGAGGATATATAGGGAGGTGAAATCTTCTTTCTGTGAAATGTTCTTTCTTTACCCTCCTTTCGGGAAATAATTTAATTCCAATATTCAATCATTTGAGGTTTTTGTCTGTCCGCAAATTTGCGTCTGTTCCGGGAAATCTAGATAATGACCGGACCGATTTTACGGAACTTTTACTGGAAGTTACCTTATGTGTTCGGGAGTAACTTAGGCTACTTTTTTCATTCCACGCTGACGAAGTCGCGAGCAATCGCTAGTTGGTAACTAAAAGTGATCGACCCTGGTTAAATTGGTGGTTTTATGCATCATGGTCGAAGTACATATTAAACCATACAAACAACTTGCCTCTTCTATAACAGAATTTATAAGTTGCGATCTCACAGTTTCGTTCTCAAGACATCGTATTGCCTTTCGTCATAATACTTAAAACTATTTTTTTCGAGTAGGCGTTCTTTTATATTCAAATGACATGCCAGCTTCTGAAATGATTGACCATTAATCATATTTTATGTGTTCACCACACGAAAACGGAAATTGGAAATTACTGAGGTGCTATGGACAGCACAATAAATGTAATTTCATAGAGATTTTCATATTTTTCTATTCATCGTTAATGAGGTTTAATAATTTTATTTATTTTGAATTGAATTCAAACTAGTAATTTTCCTGACGTAATAAAAAAAGAGAAGTACCTCGAGAACTCTTTGTGCCTATGACTGATGATTCTGAAAGTGCCTTTTTACTTTGTTAATATCACGATATAAATATTTTATTATTATCAAATGTACCAAAGCCTTCTCAGTAAGTTTTCTTTATAAATATATATGTTTTATTCTGAGTCAAAAATAGATGACGTATTGTACCCTTATACAAATTAGCCCGACAAATACAAAGTGTTAAGGTGAACCAAGTTTGTTGCGTAATGAACTGTTCACACTAAGGTCTGCGTATTGACTAATTTTCGGCCTACGCAAACACGGGAACAATAACAAATAGGCAGGGAGCTCTAAGAAATAGCGTGGGTCGGCACAAATCGTCTGGAAATGCCTCAAAACATATTTCTAAGGATGTTTATGTTGACGAATTATAATGTTTACTTCTTAAGATGTTTCGTCTTCTAAATTTACTCATCACCAAATTATGAAATAACATACGAAAATATGACTAATGAGCAGTAAATTGACACTTAAATTTATTTTTCTTGGCTCTCGTTTTTATATTTCCAATGAAACTTCAAAGAACTACAAGGAACGGGGTTTAACTGCAAATACTTGTGCTTGGCTATACACGTTTGCCGAGGCTTACCGAGTGAAGACCAACGAGAGTGTAGGCAAATTAAAACAAATCAAATAGTAGTAATGCCTTAAATAGTAGACTTGCCCAATATATAGACAGTACTTGTCTATATATTGGGCAAGTCTATGCAAGTGGCAGAGGTAGACAAGTGATTAATATCAAGTATAGACAAAACTGTGCAGAAAAACCGTCACCACTCCGAAGTGAGACAAATGAGCCTACACTTGTGTACTTGAGCGTGCAAACGTTGGCGCGAGTAACGCATAGTGTCTATGTTGATATTCGTCTCCACTCGGCAAGCCTTGGCCAACGTGTATGGCGCATTACGTATTCTTAAAACGTGTACGCACTATTTAAGTTTGGCGCATTATTTTATTATCCCTTCTTTTTTCACTCATATCTTATTTATCTTTCGAGTAACGAAATGCTGCTAAATATGACACATCCTTATCGAGTCTATTTATAATAGTTATGGTTGATATTAAGCGAACTCTATGGGTGCATTTTGGAATTCACTCTCCCCTAAATTTATGAGTTCGTAGGTGTGGAGTCATTACTGAATGTCTATCAAATGGATTGCGCACCAGCGACTCGTGCGGATTGACAGTTTAATTTTATTTATATTACTGCAACTGGAATTCGATAAAACAGCCCGCTAGGATTTATTCCGTAATTAAAAAAACAACAACGAATTTAAAACAATTACGGCTTTTGTTTGTTTTCGATTTGATTTATGCATTTCATTAATTAATATATTTTAAACGTTTTTTTGTGGTTCACCAAATATTTTGAAAACTAAAAATAGTTGAACGTAATTACTTTGCATAAATATATTCCTGGATGTAGATATCATAGGAACAGTCATTGTGGCGATCTTTGGTTGAAGCCCATGCCCAGCATTAGGCGTCATGCGACTGAAAATAAGAAATTTATTTTTTGGAGCAGTTATCTCTGGCTTATATAAAACAATTTGTTGACAGTTTTGATTAACTTGGGCAATATTGAAATTGTTAAATAAGTTTATATTTATATTCAAATGACAGTAATACATATTACGATCATCTCTTTTATATGACGATCAAACGAATCTTTATTTTCTTTAAAGTCGACCATAAATTGCGTAAGACGCGACGTGGTTTATTTATGACACGGCGACGGTACTAAAAAGGGGGGGAAAACAATAAAAGCGATAGTTTTAGTGCCTTTTTATATCGAGCTATGACAGGTGAGCTTTGAGAGAGTCAGTAGTGAGGTCGCGGACGGATCAGTACCGAATGACCCGGATTTTTGTTATAAATTCAATGAGAAAAATGTATCACTCGAGTAACTCTGCATAATTCAAAAAAATTACAGCTTTTATACCGCCAAAACACAAGCACGCTCTCGTAGTGGAAGCCTGGACGAGTACCTACTCGACTTTGAGTCGTTGAAAATTATTCATGCCCCTAAAAATATTCTCAAGAGCTCATATTACTGGTAATTTTATTCTTCACCCTTGTATTGTGCTATATTATATTTTCAATGTCGTTCTACTAATATAATTCACCTCTGTCAAGTAATAAAATCGTCCAGATTAGATTGCAGTACAACTTCCTTGCGGAATGATTCGTCTTTGTTTCTGAACTGATACGATTTTGCGCCACTTTTAAAAGAACGCTCGATAAATTGGTACCTTAAGTGCTATATATAATTATGAGGTGGTTATCCTTTAATAACTGGCGACATACTTTTCGTATGTTCTCTTAAGAGTGTTAAGACTAATTAATTGCCAAACTAAGCATTCACATTTTAATGTAGATTGTGGTAGTTATCGTTGGTTTCTGAGATCAAAATCTCTCTATAAAATATACTGTTATCTCTTGTCAAAGATAATGCGAAGGATGACGATAGCTTAAACTCTTTATCAATGCTTATTTAAAATTATTTGGTTAAATCTTCTCATCGTACGCACTAAATTCAGAATGAGTTGTATGTGGAAGAGGTTTTACATTTCCCCGCGCCCGGCGGCTGCGGCAGTAAAATGCGTTGTGGCTGTTTATTTGCATGCGCTACACTGTCGTGGGATATAAAAACCTTTAGTACTTGAGAAAACATGTTATGTTATTTCGCCAACTACGGCAATTTTATTACTTTTATATATTTCTTTCCTTCACGTTTGTTTAGCTTTCACGTTGACTGTGTGATTACTATCGTTTTTACAACGACCAGATTTTCTTACAATGATGAGTTTGAGTTCTTTTGTGAGTTGAATTTGTTGAAAGAAAGTGCTGTAGTCAACTTAAGTTACATTTCTCACTAAGTTACTTATTAAAACATACCTTCTTTTAGGCTGAAAACCTAAGTATTCATTGCAACATATTTTCTATACAAATGTTATAAAGAGGAACGATTTTTTTTGTTTTTTTGCATAGAATAGAATCCAAAACAACTGAACCGATTTGAAAAATTCTTTCATTGTTGCTAAGCTACACAATCTCTGTGGCGAGTGACATAAGCTATTATTACTAGTTTTTTTTATTCCGCGCGGAAGAAGTGGGCGATGTTTTATAAAAATTATTGGAAATTATTTGCTATAAAAAGGATCCTGTCTCAGTTGCAGTCATGTTTATATTGTCTAAAGATATTGGGTATTATTGGATAAGTCACGATGTGCGGGGAATTTACTTTGAACCAGTTAACTGGTCGTCAATCGCGAGAGTTTGGCGAGAACTTACAGTTCGATTCTCAAACTGTTGTAAGTTACAGATTATAAGGATTTGTTCATACTAATATTCGTCTTCGAGTTCAGTCGAATCTGTTTTATAAACAATATTCTTGTCGGATATAAATACGGACAAATTGGAATAAAAATCTTAAGAAATTATCCCTGTATAATATAATTTCTTTTGGATTAAATGCTTGTTAAAGCGTTTAACTAACTTACTTATTATTTATTTTCAATGTAAACCTTATGTCCGCCGTATAAAAATAATTATTGCATGGCAAATAATTTAGAAATCTCAATCCATAAAAGAATTACTAACCATCTCCGGCCGTATTTCAATTAAATGAAGAACATGTCGGACGAGGGTCTCGTCCCCAATAATAAAACAAAAGAAACGTAGTACTCTATTAATGTCCAATAAAAGTTATCGGATCGGGCTTCCGTTTAATTCGTATAATCGATTATCGCCCGGGGCTCGATTCTAATCGGTCCGGACCTATGTCTGTTCGTGACCACACGCAGTTAGACGTACAGACTTGAATAAGTAAAGATGAATAAGTAAAAAAATCATCTAAAATACATGTACAAAATTGAAGAATATTTTGAGTGAGATGATGCTTCGATTTTACGTTTATTACTTTAAAACATTTATACCTTTTTATGTGTCCTATGAATGTGACTTTAAATAGGGCTAAAATTACACTACACGTGTCTTTTTAAATCGTTCCAATTTAATTGTCTGAAACTTCATTTTGATTGTTAATATCGTATTCGAAGTTTGTTCAATAAAAAGATAACATTTGTGCGTATTTTGCAATTTAAACGCCCTTAGTTTGATATACAGTACAAACACGCCGGGAACGGCTCGCGGCTGTGTTTCCAATAAACTTTCAACATAACGCTGTTCACCAAAGTTATGATGCGTAAAAAAGAAAAAAGTTATTAACATATTTTTATATAAATAACTACGTTTATTAAAAAAACTTTACAATATTCAATTAGATTGCTCTAAAGCAGGGATCCCCAAAATGTTTTGGACAATGGACCCCTTTTCCAAAATGAACTATTATCTCAGACCCCCCCATGGCCAAATTACCTACTTTTAAGATCAATTATTATTATTATTATTAATTTTCATTCTGACTTAGGTCAGTAGAAGAAGACAAGGTGAGAATTAGGAATGGTTTAAGTTCAATATCGACCCCTTTGGGAATCCCTGCCCTAAATTATAGTATCGCAAAACCTTTATGATTTTCTTCGTAAGCTGTGAGAACTTTGATTAACTGCTAAACTTGTTGGATTCAAGGGAAGCAAAGAAAGTCAAAAGAGACGATAGTGCAAAGTTTCAACTTAAACGATAATGTGTAATTCTGTTTTTTTATATTCGTATTGTGTGTAGAAGACAACAAATTATTATGCATTTCGAACTAATATTGCTTCAGTATGAATTTGATTAACGCATGTGGTATACGCCTGACAGTATCAACATAATGCCTCCGTTACTCCGTTGTTCGTACGAGGTGACCTACATACAACGTGGCCGATTTTTAAATTGTGCAAAGCGGTACGTAAACGCAAGCCCAGCGCATCTCGACCGTACTCTCTTCATACAGAATCAGCTGAGATGTAAAAAAAGTTTTACGGGTTCGTTAGTTGGAAATTTATGTTTTTTTATTCAGCTTCATATAGTTAGGTTAGGTTCATAGTTAAGTTTAAATGATGTCGTGGATGTTAAGTAGCTTAGCTAAGTCACATTATGTATTGTTTAGTTTGTAAATATACTGTTTTTTGTTATCTTTTTACTTTAATGAATACTTTGTAAAATAACTTCAGCAACGTCAAAAGAAATTAACCTCTTGGAGGCTTATTTTTTAACTAGTGTAAAATAACGTTAGTACCTCGAGGACTACAAAATCTCTTCAAAACTTTACCACTTAAGTATGAAACAAGACTCCGGTCTACTTGCTTAAGATTAAGAAACATCTGTGAACAACGTGAGGGTGGGTCGTGATTTTATGAATAAATGGATGAGGGTTTCAAGTTTTTCCGTCGTTTAAATTACTTATTACTGTCTCCCTAGTACAGCTCCTGTGGGAGTGCGTTCTTTGTCCCTGTTAACTTTGACCGCTCGGGAAATATGTCTATTTAAAAAATATACAAAAAATCTTTTGTTAGGCACAAGGCTTCACTGGCTGATGGAAATGAAGAAATTTCTATGTACAGATGAAAATAGGAACATAATGCCCTTTAATATGGACAACATTTTTAATAAAATAATTATAAGAATATATTTTAACTGTAATCAATTATTTTGTTGAATAATTACACGATCCAAAAATGCACAAATTAAAAGTTACATAAAATAAAAAAATAAAAAATAAAGAGGAAATGCTTATCGACTAAAAAATCTTTAACAAGTCTATAACAATTGGTAGGAAAATTTAAATATCGTTAAATTCGCTGTAAGGCAATTTGATTTTTTTTTAACTCATCCTAAGTAAAGAGAACACAAAAGCAGGAGGGAAGTGGAATTAGGTTATATTTATAGGCGACGACCCTCTTCGAGGGTGTCTTTGTACCAATAATCAAGTAAAAAAGTTGCTTTCGAACTCCCGTAACTAATTTAAACTTAATTTGGTTATCCACTGATGCGTCGGCATGCTAATTTCGGGAGTTGCGGGGAAATTGGCGCGCAAGGGAGCGCGGGCCATGAATTTTGGTTGTTTAGTAAGGCCCCAGTCTGTTATCTGGTGAGTTGTACTACGGCCTTTCATTTCCAACGCTCTTAGAGCTCATTATTTTACGCAATCTTTAAAAGTTTGTATATACTCTTACTTTAATAGCCTTAAACGATGTTTAAACACTCGTGTAAAATGATATTTAGACATTGAAAAAGAAACGAAACAATTGAATTTAAAGAGAATTTAAGAGAAGGGAAAAATATTTGAAGAGTTTTACAATGTGTCTTCAAAAGCTGACACTGAAGTTTAGTGATAACTAGGTTGAGCCAATACCAATGGAGTGGCTGCTATTCATTCTAGTCTTTTTTTAATTTCTCATCGCCATTTTTATTCAAGCAGATTTCATAGAATGCACAAAAATTACCAATTCAATATGAGAAAGAATAAAATTTCGAATCCAGCTTTTGATATAGGATGTATAAAAATGGAAACATTTTTAAAAATGGAAGTGTGTATAAAAACATTCGGAGTTTTGACTTTGGTCAAAGTTGATGCGAAGGCTGAGGCATAAGCCTTCATGCCATATTTATAATAAAACTTAATGCCCTTCTATCTCACCGTCCGTCTGCTTGGCCTACTTAAACTTTACTTAAATCCGTCGGATAGTTCTTAAGTTATTACTAGCGTACCGTAGCTCAGTTGTAAATATAAACTAAGTTATTCAACTAACGTTTGCACTTTTCTTAACACCTTTAAAAAACATTGTTTTTATAAATATCTTAGAGTTAAGTTTTTATTTTTACTTAAAGTATAACTGTGAGCTGACAACGGAAATAAAACCTCTTTTTATTTCTTCAGTTCCCTGATCTTTTGTAAGAGTTTCATTTATTTTTACTAGCTGTCTCCCGCGACTCTATCCTTGGTGATACCTTTTAACAAATATCCATACATCCATCCAAACATTCGCATTTATAATATTAGTTAGATATTTAAATCCGTCGTGAACTTTCTCGTAAAATGTGAGATACAATGAAAAACTGGCCCCGAAAATGTTTACTTCTTGCACATGTGTTAAAATAAGTTACAAATTGTAGGAAGAACATAAATTAGTATTTTAAATTTTCTTTCCATGGTATAAGGTGGCAAAAGAGCAAGCGGCAACCTAATTCGACTAAATAGCGAAACCACCACTGCTCATAGACATCCTTTGCTACTAAAATTACTCCTCCAGCACACACACTCATCGTCGTTTACACAGAAGACAGACGTGAAACACACGTTTCACGTCTGTCTTCTGTGTGGTCGTGGTATTTCACCGGTCGATCCGGCTCATTCTTGCAACAGATGTTGTTACTGGCGTCTATTTAACATATATCACAAAACAAATAAACAACATTTGAATGAATAAAAATAAATCAAATTAGATTGATATTAAAGGGAAAGTGCGGCGATAAACATCAGTAAACGACATAAGTACATATTGCTGAAATCGGGTCGTCGCTTCGCAGGGAACGAGACCAATAAGTTTGTTCAGTTCTCGAAGCGTAGAATTATGAATTGCTGGAAACTTCTAAGATATTTTACCAATGAAAAATATTTCTCGTGTTCGCTGCTTTATTTTATGATAGTTTACATAACATGATAACAAATTGCTGTCGTATATTGCTTAGGGGTTTATGTGTAATATTACAACTTTGTTATTTATATTCCCTTATTGAACATTGATATATAACCGTCTTACAGTTCGAACAATTTACCTAACTAATTAAAGATGGTGCCGACACTGGACTATCATACAAAAGTTAAACCAATCCATAATCTATATATATAAAAGAAAATCGTGTTAGTTACACTATTTATAACTCAAGAACGACTGAATCGATTTGACTGAAAATTGGTGGGCAGGTAGCTTAGAACAAGGAAACGGACATAGGATAATTTTTACCCCGTTTTCTATTTTTTATTCCGCGCGGACGGAGTCGCGGGTAAAAGCTAGTTAACGTTAAAATAACATAGTGTAATAATAACTCATATCACTTCGGAAGCCGTAGCGATCTATGCTTCAATAACGTAAATGGTTTCGTAAAAACGAAATCCTGAATAAATGATAGCCGGCACGGATTCGTGTCAATGTCGGAGCGAGGTGTATTGTGCCGAGTCGTATCGGAACAGGGGCTTAGCACGACTAGATTAGTTTTTTAGAAAATATATTCGACAATTGTGAGAGCGAAGTTTATTTCCAAGCTAAACGTTTAAACTTATCCGTTTATTTTATACAAGATGTCACCGTCCGCGCAAAATAAAAAAAAAACTTGATAAGTAGCGTACCTATATGTTCTTCCAGACTATGTTCTACATATGTGCTAAATTTTATCAAGATCCGTTGAACCGTTTCAGAGATACCTTCAAACTATATCTAGAAATAGTACGATTTTGAGTATAAAGATTACACCGGTTTATTGATAACAGAAGCAAGTAAGCACATGACACACAGACACGCGCTATATCAGGTTAAGAGATGGCGCCACGACAGTGTTGCCAAAATAAAGAAGTAGTTAGAATAGGCGTAGTTCACATTCTTCCAACACTATATGAGTCAATCAATATTAGTAAGAAAAACAGATGTTTATAGTAGTTTAAATAAATCTTAATGGAAGTATATAATTTCTTAGAGATATCATCACAGTATAAATATGAAAAACAATGATTTGCCTTAAAATACATATTTTTTTCTTTTTCAGATTCACATCTCTCTCAACAATTTGATAATGTAAGTGCATAGTATTTAAGGTAGCCATGAAATATACAATCAAATAATTTCTGGTTATTTATAAAATTAACGTTCAACTTGTACCACACGATACGTAAACAATAGAGCGTAAGCCCTATAACTTGGTTTCCTTTGACCGGCCAGTTCTTTGTGCGGCGGCGAAATTAAATAAATAAATAGAGCGGGCCGCGTAGCCGGCGTTAATGAATACTTGACAGAACACGCTTGTCACTTCTATGTCGGAGATTCCCTTTTTTTTTTTTCGAGAACGCTTTTCCCCGTTTCCATTCTTTTTTTCACACGTATTGTTGTTTTTCAGACAGTTTTGCGGGGAAATGGGGTACGATTGAGTACTTTTGGTTGGTTGCACGGTTGCTTTTTTATGTGGCTTAACAGTACTTTTCAAAGGTTTTATATTTACAGATATAAAAAAGTATAAATGTACATATTAATCTATAAGAATGTAAGAAATTATGGCTTAAATTTCGCGACCAATAACAAGCAAATCATCAAGATTATTTCCAAAGTATTTCTATTACCAACATTTACAAGATAATAGCGGTATTTTCCGAAACTTATTCAATAGGAAGAAGAAAAAGTTTTTCATTAATTACTTCACAAAGATACATATAACGATATAATGATATCTTTATATACTTCATATTTATATTTCCATTTTGTTGATGATTTTGTGCCTGGGAAATCTGAACTAAAAACCCTCTTACACTAACCACTTCTTGTTTAAAAATAACGGGGAGGGCAGGACTAGAATAAGGGCTGCGGCATTTCACTTAAGAGAAGAAAGACAGAATTCTTTACTTCATGCTTTTCTTAAATTGATCGTAAGTACTTATATGTCTGCATACATGGAAAATGTCAGAAAAGATTTCTCACGCACAGAATTAATCCGCCAGATGGCGTTTGAAGATAAAAGGCATCTGAAGAATAACACGCATCTTACAATAATATTGTTAAGTTTGTATACAATTGTGGGAAGATTATATTACATCTTATATTTGGATGTTTAAAATCATCTTTCACGCACTTATAATTTTTTATTTAGAAAATACTCGTATGTAGTTGAAGCTTCGATAAACTCAAAATTAGTTTTTCTTTTGTTCATAATGCAGTATTATTTTTATAAAAACGGGTGTTGATTTACGTATATTTTCCGTTCGAAATAATATTACATTTTTCCCTAATTCATTCTTACGCATTTCGCAAAGGAAATTGGAAAATCAAAACACAAAACAAATTAGCTTATTTCCATTCAAAATAATATTTCTGCGTTGTTGAATTTAACAACACGGAATTTACTTTTTTTATCAGAATAATTATTTCGCGGTTACAATGTTAAAATAAACTAAACTTAAAGTAAAATAACCTAAACTTAAACTAAAATGAGAGCGTCGGTGGCTCAGGGGTTAAGCACTTGACTTTTTCGATTTTCGATTTCCATATGTACATTTATCCGACGTTCTTACGGTGAAGGAAAACATCGTGATGCAACCTGCACATATCTGAGAAGAAATTCAATGATATGTGTGAAGTCAACCAACCCGCACTTGGCCAGCGTGGTTGACTATGGCTTAGTCACCCCTAACTTGGGGTAGGCTCCGAGCCCCTCAGTGGGGACATATAGTGAGCTGATGATGATGATGATGATGATGAAACTAAAATAAACTTACGAATTAATAAAAAAACAAATAAGATTTTCTTTGATAAGTTTGAGTTTCACTAAATAAATGAAATTAAGAATGTTAACCTGACTGACAGTAGTTAATGATGATCTGTGGTCCTACCACAAATATTTATGACAATCGACTTCGTAACGTCATCGTTAATTATGTCTAAATTAGTATGAGATTTTTGGTTTACGTCACATAAAGTCTCTGCACAATTTTTAATATAAATTTTGTCGATGACGATACGATGGAGATTATCACAAATATTCGTGCTAGGACTACTGATTAACAATAGGTTCTTCTACTTACTTGTATGGTTGTCTTCGCCTTTTCATGTTTTATTTTTATTTTTTACCCGAATAACAAAAAGGTAATGTTTATTTTAAGATAGAACCAATAGATGGCGTTATTTTATCCATTAGTCATTAGAGCTTCTGTCAAGGTAAGGTAGGTTATTCATATAAATTATTACCTTATAAAATAAACAACCATTTTTAACGGCAGGTATACTATACGTGTGTATAATAAATTATACAAGACATACCTACAATTGTCCGACACAGTACAATTGACGTACATATTGTTCATTTACATCTATAATTATTACAAATCTGCGAGCAATTTGCGATTCGATACAGAATCGTCGTGTCAACCGACAGATTAATATTGGAACGTGTAATTTTATTATACCGATTGGTGAATCAATCAGGGTCGTTACGTTGCTTCTGACAAATATCGTGTACAGTCGAGGACGTTTTATACCTACCCATTTCGATGAAATTTCATTTGATACATGTAATGCAATTATGCTGAAAACTTGTCACATAAACGCGCCAAATATATCTGTTAGGGCGCAGTATTATTTGTGGCTAGCGCTCGCATGCGAGAACTGTTTTCAGTAGTCGTTAGGGATCGCATGCGTTGGGCGATAGTCCTTGCTTTTCCTTTCTGCGCATTTCATTCGACAACTGAGTCCTCACACAACGCTTGTTTTGCATCGACCGATCATTTTCATTAGTCGTTGTAGTGTTGTTTCATTAGTCGTAGTGCGGTGACTCCCCGCATACTATATAACGACCGAGTTATCGACTAATTAAATTGCGCCCATATGGTGACAATTTGCCGTATGATATTTGGTCGAGTGAGAAGTGAATTTTATTTTTAGAGCATCATGTACCGTTACTTTCTGAGACCAAAATATTTGAATATATGTTATTCTTATATATAAAATTCTCGTGTCACAGTTTTCGTTCCCGTACTCCTCCGAAATGGCTTGACCGATTCTTATGCCAGTAGGTCTGAGAATCGGCCAACATCTATTTTTCATTTTTTTTTAACTGCGCGCGGACGGTGTCGCGGGCGACAGCTAGTATATATCATCATGATGTTTGTAAAAAGACAGAGATAACAATATGTTTTGAACTTTTTGGAATTTTGGTCTCTGAAGTATAAAATTATATTATTAATTTGATTTGATTCACAAAACAAAAGCATTGAAGCAATCTAATTCGAACTGTTCCTTGGCAAAGTTAATACATTTTAATATTCATAGATCTAGCAGTATTTCTATACACAATGCGGTGAAGAGAGAGTGCCGTATTTTCTTATTAAACTTTCATGTTATCCTATAAATAATATAGCGGTTACTGCAAGGCCCGAGGGCCTTCCTTATTCTTTATTAAACCTATATTGTTTTTTGAAAATTGTTTCTATTGAACTCTGAATACTTTATTAAAGTATACAAGGACTATTTGTAGACATGTAATAAAAATTTACAAGTACGTCAAATATTAATAAAAGTGACGTAAATGTGACGTGGCGTAGTATGTTGTACTACTACTCTTCATGCATCTATTATGTCATTCATATTTGAATTCACTCTCTTCCTAATAATTATTAAACATTATACTGAAACACACAAGATAAATACTGTATTAAAGCTTTAGTGTACTTTAAAGCATTGTAGATATGTTCCAAAAAGGTCTAAGTCTCCACACAAAGATTTTAGTGCAAACATGTTATAAGTCAGACCCTGTCCTTTTCTAGTGCCGGCCATTTTGTTCATTAAAATTCTCATTCCCAATTCTCTTGAAATTTCTTTGCGGTGGAATATTAAGTTTTCATAACTGAACTGAATTGTTAAAGGACTTACTATTGTAAAAGGTTTTTAATAAAGCGGTTACTTGACGACTTTTAAATACGGAGATTATAACGAGATTTTTTCATAAGAGTCCTTCACAGTAAATTAACAATCATTTTCTCTCTAACACATGTCTACAAAACCTTAAATTGATGCTATTTTAAACTTTTGGACATCATGTTAAATCATCGATCGATGACTCAGGGGTTAAGAACTTGACTTGTTTTCTGCAGGTCCTGGGCTAGAATTCCTTCATGTTCATGTATTAATGTGTTTTTTGATATGCATATGAAAATTTATCCGACTTTTTTACATTCAAGGAAAAAATAAATATAAACATCCTGTTCATATCTGCGAAGAAATTCAAAGATATTTGTGACGTCAACCAACCCACACTGGGGTGTGGTTGACTATGACCTAGTCACCCCTTACTTAGGCTCCGAGCCCTTCAGTGGGGACGTATAGTAAGCTTATGATGATGTTTAAATCATCAATGTCCTGTCCTTATACCACTCTGTGTGGAGTCGGAACACCGGATTTTCGTTCTCCATATCGTTCTAATATTCGTCCTTCAATCTTATAAAACTTATTAAACTTAACAAAATGTATTAAATAATTACATAATATTAAAGTGTTATAAACACTTAAAGAGAACGGTGCATGCAATGTACAATCGCCTAGACGCGGGATACTTTATAAAAGGAGCTCGTTTTAAATTCATTGAATTTTCTCGCACAAATCCGCTTCCGCCGCTCCAGCGGTATGTGCGGCGTGTGGGAACACGGGTCACAACTTTCAATGAGACCAGTTTGAATTCTTATCAAAAGAAGCCATTAAGTATCATGGTTCATTGCTCAAAGTAATAAACGTAGTACGCTCGGACCGCTTGCTGACGGGGTCTTTGTTTTGATTAAATTTTCACTTTTACGAGAGAGTTACAGGATGTTCCATTCTCTTTCACTTTATACAGGGATTCCCAAAGGGGTCGATATCGACCTCCTGGGGTCGATATTGAACTTAAAGCATTGCTAATTCTCACTCTGTCTTTTTCTATTGATCTAAGTCAGAATTAAAAATAATAATATTAACAATAATTGATCTTAAAAGCAGGTAATTTGGCCATGGGGGTCTATGGAAACGGTTCATTTTGGAAAAGGGGGTCACTTGTCCAAAATTGTTTGGGGATCCCTGCTTTATAAGATTAACCGTTTTAGTATGCATATACATTTTTTAACCACCTGTTTTATTTCGTACTTATTTTTATTTACACCTCAGTTGAATTGTTCCATCAATTACTGCCATTGGGCAGTCCAATTACTTTTGTATTAATTTCAAAATATACCTGTAAAATTTTCTAGAAACTATAATACAGCAACACAAATGGTACTAGACAAGTCTCAGTGGAAAATGAACATCGACCTTATAATTACAAAAAGCGATGGCGACCAAACATTTACGCAGCTCAAAATCTTTATCATTTTCCTTTACGAAATCTTTTGTAACATTATTCAGTTAGTACTCAACCTTCTCTACAAAGCTCAGATGAATTTCAACTAGTCGTTTGTCGACTTGAAATTATGTTTAGCGAGTAAGCTCAAGTTTTATTAATGTTGGCGAACCGGTGAGGTCTCAACACAAATTGTGTCAAGTTTGTAAGAGATGTCATTGTTACAAGCATTAATCACTAGTCACAAATTACTCCGCCTTAACCAAGTATCTACTTGGCGAGAAGCGTTTAAATTTTGATGCAGATTTTATTCATTTATCTTCTTTGTATACCGTGGGTTGAGGCGACCAAGCATGTCGTGATCTACGAAAGACCACCAATTTCTTGTTTGGAAATATAATGATATTGATATAGTAGTACTGGAATACCACAAAGCACTGGAATGGTCAGGCCTTCCGCAAAATGGACCGATGAACTGGTCAAAGTTGCGGAATTATCCTGGATACGGATTGCACAGGACCGATCATCGTGGCGATCTTTGGTGGAGGCTTATGCCCAGCAGTGGGCGTCACACGGCTGAAAAGAAAAACAAGAGAAAATATAGCAGATATGGATGAAGTGAATTTTCTTGTGATATTTTTTTATAAATTATTTTTACAAAATCACAAACTGACAATCATTTTTACGAATAGAGGATCGTGTTTTGCGTAACTTTTTTATGATGTTAAGCAAAAAATACAACTGATAACATAGTTGTCCATAAAAGGCCTCAGAAATTATTTATGTATTAACAAAATTATGGAGCAAAAGGCCCTCACAAGTAATCCCAAAAAAACCTACGGATCAAAAGATCGCAAGGATTCTCTATGAAATATTTATTGGTACATTACTTCATAATATTTATTTGAAGTTAAGATTGTCATATTAAATGTAGATTAAAGATCAAATGTAACAAAATACGCTTAGAGCATCAAAGAAAATATATCAAATAGTTTTTATCCATCATATTTTGTTTGTAATATTTTAGGAGAAACAACATTTAATTATAAGTTAAAGAGTACTTTATTTATTTACAATTCACATACATAATTAGAAAATAATTGAAGCGTTGGAAAAGATCTATGCCCAGCAGTGGGCAGATAAATGTAGTAGTTTTCAATGTTAAGACATTGAAAACTTTAGTGTAAACAGTAAACAGATATTATCTGATACATAGTTCCAATTTGTTGACATGTGACAATTATTTGCCCAAACTATCTAAAGAAAATATCTCTTAAATTTTACATAATGTGTTACCGCGATACTTCGACTGTTACATTAATTTTATTTGATTCTTGCAAAAAAAAAAAAAGGAAACAAAGAACGCTTGTTAATAATTTAAAAAAAAACCTAATCATTAAAATATCACTGCGACGAAAGCGCAAAGTTTTTTCTTCTCCCTTCTAAAGTTTTCTAATTTAAAGTTAAATTGTAGCGTTTCAATCAAAAAGAGAATTGAAGAGTCTAAACTTTTTTTTTGTTTTGCTCATGAAATAAAGAATTTGTCTAAGTAAATAAAACTGTAAGTCAGATTTTACCCTGTACGAAAAATAAATATTTATTCGAGATATTTGACATGAGACGACTCGTAATTTTAAAATATTTAGCGATGACTCATAAACTAATTAAATATACAGGTTGAATGTTCAGGGATGGATGGATGAATGTTTCTTTGAAGGTATCTCCAGAACGACTCAACAGATCTTAATGAAATTTGGCATACATGTAGAACATGGTCTGGAAGAACACATAGGCTACTTAGTAAGTTTTTTTCAAATCCGACGAAAAGACGAAATAGCGGGCGACAGCTACTCGATAGATACGAGTAAATAAGGTCGATTCAATAAATGTTCCATTCATATCGGAGATTCATGTTATTTAAAGATTAATTATAAAGAATCTGATCAAATAATCTTATCTTATTTACTTTTTAAATAATTTTGTACAGTTAATCTAGTGTGTATTTTTTTTAAATCTTGACAAGTTAACTATCCTGTTTTTATCTTTAACAGCCAATATTTAAAATATATTTTATAAATCAATACAAAGGAGCGATGAATTCTGGATAATGAAAATGAGTCTTTGTTCTCTAAATAATGATTCTTAATTTAGAAATAGAATTGAGCTCTATGACTTCGTAATCACCAACGGCCTAAATCAATATTCGATCTTTGCGATTGATCCGTAAATTGTTTTGTTTACTTTATATGAAAACAAAGTACAAAAATAATTAACTCGCCCTCTACATAACAGATCATGTCAACTGCTTTTGCGGTTTTAAAATCAATTAATTTTAAATCAAATGATGTTATTTAATTAAAAATACCATCGATAAGTAAAAATAGTTAAAGATCGTATATTGATTTTGGCCTTAAGACATTTAACTTGTTGTTTGTGTTTTAAATATGAAACCAGACGTATTGAGTTTCCTTCATTTTATTTGATTAGAAAACGGCGTAAAACCAACTGTTTCTCCAACTGTAAGATTCCTTCAATGGGAAGTATTCGAAGCGAGCTAAAAGAACAAAGGGCGTTGAAAACAAAAGAATCACCACTAGAATAAAGAGTCGCTCGGATCTTTGCCTCCGTACCTTTTTACTGTTGTACAACCTACCAACAAGTTGAGTTTATTTTACTCTGTAAGTTGCCGTTAAAACCACCAACCACCAACCAATACAATAAATAAATTCCCATTCTTATAAATTAGAAAATAACAGCATAAAACTTTCCACAAAAAATTAAAACAACGATAAACCTTTTACGATGTCCCGAGAGATGTTTGTGAACATTTTTAACCAACAAATTCTGAAAATCGATTTACAAAAATATCGCCAAGTAAATTGATGATGATACTCGAACCATCTGAGTTCTTGTTAATACAAAAGCGGTAGATGCGTCGTGAGTGTCCCAACTTTGTTATACACCCTTTGGTCTGTCCATATTCAAATGAGCCGCAAATTCATTTCCATAATTTAATAAAAGATTTTATCTCCATAACCAATTTACTGGCTCCGCGAAAGATAAATGGCGTAATCTCTTTTGTCGCGAAAAAAGTTACAACGGTAACAAAGAAAAAGGAATTTAAAAGACTATAATTTACTGAATCCCCCGCGCCCTTTCCCCCTCGTTTCTTACAGAACCCTTTCTAGTAAACGAATTTCGGACGAAAATATTACAGGGCAAGAGTGAGCGGGGAAAGGTATAAATCATGCCGTTTCAATTATGGCCCACTTACCTATTCCTGGGAAGAAATACGCTTTGTTTCTTCTTGTCTAATATCGAGATAAATCATGATAAATGATGTTATTGGGCCGCTGTCTCCCGCCCGATTTACACAGTAACACTCTCACCTATTGTGCGATAAATAAATAGCTGGTCCGAGGAGACCTTAAGTTTAAAGCTCAAAATATCGTACAACTTTATTACGTCGATATTTATTTTTGACTGTGATATTTATTACACTTTGAGAGGAAGAAAAATTTGTATCAGAGAAAACATTTGTATCAGAGAAGATTCCATCGAAAATATTTAATTAACACATTAAAAATCTATACAACTTTTACTTTTTAATTTGCAATGATTTTTAATCTTCAAACTGCCTATAATTTATTTAAGTCTGCGTGTATATGGTCTTCTATTTTATTTTTATTCGTTTATAGTTGGAAGACTAATCGTCTTATTATACGATTGCGGGTAGCGTTGAATATAAACATTAGTAGGGCGTCGGCGGGGAGGCCAACAAATTTGCAATTCCAGCTTTCAATTCATCCTAAAGACGTAGCTATGGGGCCTCCATAAAAACGTCCTAAGTCGTGTTGCGGCGCGCAACACTCGAGTGTCCTAGCATTAGTGAGGGGAATTTACGCCCCATTTTATGTGCCACTCGAATTTCAATGAAAAGTAGGCGGCGCTCGCTCTGACTCCGGATCCGCGGTAATAAACGGATTTACCCACCAAATCCTTTCAGTTTCACTGCACACTCCATTGCCGACCTTTTTTCTACAGCTTCTTCGGGTCTGTGATAATATTTGGCGCCATATTTCACCGGGAGGCAAGTTAGGGACCATTTATTCTGTAACCTACAATAATGCCTTTTACGTGTTTCAATATTAAGCGGTGA
Organism: Papilio machaon; assembly: GCF_912999745.1. Classification (NCBI taxonomy): domain Eukaryota; kingdom Metazoa; phylum Arthropoda; class Insecta; order Lepidoptera; family Papilionidae; genus Papilio; species Papilio machaon. Next base: position 7,390,848 of record NC_060002.1, read on the forward strand.
AATTCTTTTGCTTACAGGCTCCTAGATATTAAAAGGAAATATAAAAGTCGTAAATATCAGCGCCATTCTGATCGTGCAACAGAAACCGCGTTCCGTTTTGTAATATTTAATGTAACGATAGTACAGTTTTATTACAAACATTTCGATCGGTGATTTATTTGGAGGGCGATAAAAAATATTTAGGGCTGGCACTTCGACTGAACGCAATTCCGGTTCCTGACAGCCCCGGCCGCGATTAAGATTAAAAAACTTTTCCCACGAGCTTTGTGGCCAAGTGGAAGAAATATTATGAAGTTTTCAGAAAGCCGTCGTCGATGACCGAAAGTCGAGTTCATTAAAGTCGTCTCTGTTGCGGATGGGCAATTAAGGAATTCAATTTCAAAGTCCTTTCACTTGGAACCTCTATTAGAACGCATTGTCGTGTTGATTGCAATTTTATTACGGACTGCCACCATCCACTCTATTAACCTTTGATAATTTTCTTCTCATTATTTTATTTTTTATGCAGCCTGTATCTTAGGTTACGACATTATATATTTAATGGCTAGCCATTTAAGAACTGAAATAAAGCTCAACCCTATGAACTTCAAAAAACACAAAACCGCTACGTTGTCATCCTAACAAACTGTGAAAAAAGGAGTGAGAATATGAAAACCGTGATGCATAAACTAAAGTTAGATTTAGAAAATACTGAATCATTTCTAAATAGTTTTTATTGTTACAGTTAAAAAACAGCATTATTCAAAAGTATAAACTAAAAAAACTCGGACTCACTATTTCAATTGTTAAGCCGGGGCTCAAACTATTTGTAACAAAAAATCTTTAGCCGCGAAGGTTTACGTGAAGCTGCAAAGGATACAAATGAGAATTTAGCTGTAAGTAAGGCAAAACTCCCGTAGGATTACCATACCTTCATTATTTACAGGAAATTGCGCTCGAACCGGAATTTATTGATAGTTTTACGAAAATCTCTTCTACAAACATTTAGTTCAATTCTTTTGTGTAGTTTTAAAATGGATTTTTGTGGTTACTTCCTTTTTACGTACTTGCTTCCTAGAGTTGTAGACATGAATAAACTTTTGTTATATTTCATCTATACTAATATTATAAAAAATAAAGTTTTTATTCTTTGTTTGAATTGAAGAGGCTCCGAAACTACTGACTGATTTGATTGAAGCCACACTATCCCTGGATGACATAGACTATGTTTATTACTAGATTTTTTTTAATCCAGCTCCCACGAGGACATGGGAATCTGTTAGTTTATAATTTAAGTGTAGAGGCTATCTTAATTCTTTTCTAACAATAATTTAGAATTTTATAGAATTTTTAAAACATGCTTGTAAGGAGCTGCTCTTTATAAAATTACCACCAGAATCTCTTTGGTAAACTGACAACGCTTTTTTCTAGTTACTATAAAATTTGCTGGTAACATGATCTCGTTTCACTATCATGGAAACAAAAGCGGCTTATTGGTAACGTTCACTTTTCTTTCACTGAAACAAGTGAAAGACGTCATAATTTATGCCTAGTTTCCATTAAATCAGTACAGAAGGACAATACAGTGTTGGCCTGGCACGAACTGTTATGGATCACTGGCGCCAGTTAGTGTTTACATTATGTCAACGTTGATTTTGAGAGCTATTCTCCTACTGTACTGGCATAATGTAAGTCTCAACAAATACAAATTAAATGCGTTAAAAAAGGATCACGTACTGATGTTGAAAATAAAAATATTACAAGATTTTGTGATGGACTCATCAGCGCAGTCGCACTTTGACATCTGTCATCGTCCAATTCAGACCTGTCACGGTACTCTGTGATGCTTCCTCGCTAGTTTATAGCAAACGAATTTTGTTATTTAAACTAATACAGTGAAAGGATTAAATTGTAAGATTATTAAATAAAAGTAAATCAATGTTTAATTTACAAAAATTTTATGTAAAAAGCGGTGCGTACCCAAATGTTCCATAAATTGGTGCTAATGAACTTCTAAATAACATTTTAATAAAGATTCACAGGCGCGTTACGACGTCATTACACCGAAAATTAAACGTACATGCGCTATAAAAGTCAATTGAAGGTATATATCAAACGAAATCTGCGAAGATATTGCTCGAACAAATTCACTAATTAAAATTTGTTGTAGAATAATGTTTAGGTTGAAATTTTTGATTGTTAACTAAAATAATGTTTAAACAAAATGACGAAGTCATTTTTTCTTTATTATCTCGAAATAAGTTACAATTCATGAACTTTTTTATTATAATACACAAATTTTTAACCATTTAGTAAAAATAAAATTAAACAGATAAACATGTTTTGATAACTTAGTAAAATATTTCCTATTGAAAATGGATAAAATAAGATTTTATATTAGGATTGTTGTATAGGTATAAAGAGAGCGAAGCGATGTTAAACTATGCAATTATTAGTTGCTCTCAGAGAAGTTGAAATTTTTTTGACACAGTATTAAAACTTAGATTCTTAGACCAGATTGAAAGCTGCTTTTAATTGTTTTCCGTTTTTTTATATATCCAAATGAGCTATAAAATTTGTGATATTGTATTCATTGCTACAAAAAAAACTAACGAGGAACATGTAATGCAGAGCTAAGCAATGCAATCATTTTGACATACCGACTACAGACAAAAACTTTAAACGAAAAAGGCGTTAACACATAAGCGTATATCAAAGTTTATATCTTAACTCCCGCATTGCTTTATGTGTACAGAACCTTTATCCGCGTACAAGTAATAGCGTGGGAAATTTGCTGCCGACGTCTGAATACGAATGAAGTTTTTGCACCTGATATACATTCAACATTGTCGCCAACAAAGATTATTTTGTTTAAATGGTCCATTTAAAACAAGGCCTCCCCTCCCGCCCATTTACATTTATACCGCTTTCGAAATATAATTCCTTATATTGAATTTTATATGGCATCATCGTAAACTCAGAAAACAATGTTACAAGAACGTGGGAATTTCATCCAAGTTTAAAAGTCGCTACAATCTTTGTGTAACTGGAAAACGACCATACATATGCGAGAAATGTTCACTTTATTTTCTAAAGTTGACATCCTGTTTAGTCTAAACTTTTTTCTAATAATATGCTAAGGATTGATTTTCAAAGTTCCACGGTAACATTTCGTTATCCGAACTATAACTAATTCCAAGACAAGCCCCGTCCTAAATCTATTAAGATACCAATATATGCGTGAGGGATAGCAGTTTACATCCCTGAGGGAGGCTTTTTGCGCTGCGCGATAGGAAAACCTTAAAAAAATATATGCGACCCTAAAGGCGGCGAGTGTGACAGACAGACGGCTGTGACAAGGGACCCCGTGCGCACCGAATACAAAGTGGGTCGGAGGCTATGTTCCGCCGTGCATTGATCAACATGGACCCCAATAAGAATCACTAGAAATATATTTCTTGTAGAAGGCCAAGGCTCACTAGTTCACTGATCCAGTCAAGAATTGTAGTAAAGCTTTTGCTAAAACATAAGACGTTACAAAAATGTTTTTACATGGATCCTTTAACACATTTGATGTGTGATAACGTACTTCATAATCTGTAACAATGTCTCGCTTGAGGGATGGCTTTCCCTCAAGGTTCTCTCTCTTTCGTGAGTAATGTTTTGTGCTGTGATTTAGTAAATGTTAATAGTTAATATGTACTTTTTATAATTATTAACAGGTGGCAAACCATAAACGGCTACCTAAATACACATAAATAGCGATGGAACCTCCGAAATTGTAGAAACGTTGCCTACCATTAATCGAAGAAAGAAGAGACGCACAGAATATTTTCCCATCCTATGAGTCAGTTCCTCCGTCAAATCCCCATCCCTTCCATTTCCCTAATAAGAAAAGGGTAGGAAGGGAAAGAAGACCAAAATTGTGTAAGAAATTATGCGATTCGTTTAATTTGAGTTCTACTGATCTCATTTCTCTATTATTTGGCATCTCTAGTTACTTGTCTATTTTCTTCTTTTAAAAACGTAAAAATAAAGCGCATATAGGCATACATCAAGAGAATAGCTTGCTTTTCACCATGCAATTCGTGGTCTTTCCCAAGGGATTGCACGAAGTGAGCATAACGAATACAAAAATGAATATTAAGTGAAATGTACATAGAGTAAGTTGTACGAAATTTATTCGGTATTTTACGAGTAATCAACACTTCCCGCAGCTCCAGTTAAGTTTGCCAGCTAGTTACGTAATTAACTTCCCCGGTTGTTCTGTTCGTGAAAATCAATACCTAAATAACATGTGCGCTAGTTTAAATACAAAGTTACCAATGAAAATGTCGTCTATACGAGTATCTATACTAATAATAAAGAAGAAAGACATCATTGTTTATTTGTTTACATTGAATAAGCTCAGAAACTATATATATATAATAAATGAAAGTAAGGCCCATTGGTATCTTACTTCAATTATGTTTTTATTACAAACTAGCTTTTACCCGCGACTCCGTCCGCGCGGAATAAAAAATAGAAAACGGGGTAAAAATTATCCTATGTCCGTTTCCTGGTTCTAAGCTACCTGCCCACTAATTTTCAGTCAAATCGATTCAGCCGTTCTTGAGTTATAAATAGTGTAACTAACACGATTTTCTTTTATATATATAGACTAGCTTTTACCCGCGACTCCGTCCGCGCGGAATAAAAAATAGAAAACGGGGTAAAAATAATCCTATGTCCTTTTCCTGGTTCTAAGCTACCTGCCCACTAATTTTCAGTCAAATCGATTCAGCCGTTCTTGAGTTATAAATGGTGTAACTAACACGACTTTCTTTTATATATATAGATGTAATATGAACAAAAAAAAATATTAGTAAGATAAAAGACTTTTGAAGTCGAAAGTTTTGTACTAAAAATTCAAAAAAATATATATTCCACTCTACTGCGAAACAAGATGGCTTCGAGAGACGTTTTTAGAAAGAAAACGAGATGTCAGATTTCCTTCCGTTCGCGAATTTCAAAATAATGTAATCTCAGTGGTGATATTTTTCAATGGAGATGCGAAATGGAGTTTTCGTGTAATATCTAAAATAGTATTGTATTTTCAGCTTTTTTTCACGCCTTATGTCGTGTTTTACGAGTATTATTGTTAATAGTCTCTTTTGATTAGCAAAGGTTAGCATTTCCCTTTTAAACTTTGAATGCCTGGTCTAAATTAATGGTCACAACAAAAATGTATTCAGGAAAAATAAAACAGCAAATTAAAAAAGAAACATGTATTGTTTCAGGTAAATGTCGAAAAGGGTCCAAGTGCTAGGAACAAAGTGTGAGTGCAGTGCGCGGGACCGTAAGTGAGGTGAGATGAACAGTTGAGTTGTGCGGGGCGCGGGGAGCTATGGGGCCGCGCGAGATGGGGCCGCGTCAGATGGGGCCGCGCTGTTTGGGGTTGCGCGCGGGGCCCACGCGTCTATGGGCCTGGCTGGCCGTGCTCGCCGCGCTGGGCCGCACTACCGCATACACTGACACCGAGGAGTTCCTTAGCGACTTGGATAAGCCAGGTGAGCTGTGTATAATTTTTAACAACTCGATTGTCTATTATGATTTAATTTGAATGCAAGTCTAAAAATAAGTATCTTAACGGTGGTGTAATTTAAAAAAAAAAACATAAACGTAACTATTAAAAAAGCTGTAAAAAGTCTTAACAACGCAACGGCTGCACTGCTCCACGCTGTAACTTTTTTAATTTATCTTGCGACAATAGCGCACATGTTACGGACAAAATGTCTAGATTTTAAAGTTACTGTGCCTGACTCTAGGCATATGCCTTGTTACGTTTAGATAAGGTTCTATTTCTCTTGAAATTAAATCTTTTGTTCATATGAGATGCGCTGCTAATGAAGCGATATATCGTTCGTTAAAATTTTCATCAAAGTAGAACGTTTGCGTGGGAATCGCGTTTTAGATGTTACTATAATTCCGAGAATGTTTTGATATTTTGGACAAGATTTTTTCGCTTATTAAATGAGGCATTGTCATTGAAGAAAAAAAATGTTTATACATATTTCTATTAATAAGAATTCTTTGACAAAAGAAAGTTTTTGTTTGGGTTTAATAACGGTTTTATTGAGTGGGACTTTAGCATCATTACTTTATAGATATAACAATAAAGCTAAGAAGCAAATAGTATACGACACACATCTGAGCAGTTGTATTAACTACATCTGTTGCCTTTGCCCGGCGACATATTTCCGTAGCCATTTGCCCGCATTTTATCAGAAGAAAGCGTACTCCAGTTTTAATTTCCGGGTCTGCGTTGGGATCGCGAATAAAAATTATTCCTTTATAAAAGGCTATTTTCAAACAGGAGGCATGAGAAAGTTGACCTGTCTGTTACACTCCATCCAGTAAAAGGTTAAAAGTTATTTAATAGACCCGTACACGAGAATTAATGTTAAAAAAAAAGTAGCCGTGTATATTTACGGTTAGATAAGAATGATATTATTGCATATATAAAGAGGTGCCTGCGGTGCCCCCTAAGATCCCCTAAGATCTTTGAAAGATTTCGCCCGACACCAAAAAAGGGGGCGCCGCAAAAATCTCGCCTAGGGCGCCGGAAATGTCAAAACCGGCAGTTTGTCATTTTTAATTTATTTTTCTATACTTGTTTGTTATATGACAGACAAAAGAAAACTGACGGCTGATAGAGATGTATGGAGAAGTACATACTGTGCCGACCCTTCATTGGGATAAGGGCAGGTTGATGATGATGGTCAAAAAACTAAGCGTTGTTACCTATTATAAAAAAATGCAATTAGAACTGGACAGACAGAAAAAGTATTCCATCTGAAGCATTTTGCATCTAAATACATGCGAACACAATAAACTATTGACCACCACTTAACATCAGACTTGATCCATTCTAAGCGATAGTTTGATGATAAAAGAGGTACTGGAACTGAAACAAATTAACAACAAAAAAAGCTAGTAATGTAATCAATCAGAAGTAGCGTGGGCCGCGGATAGTTTAAAGCCCGCTACGCACGCTTGGCAAACAACGGAGAACAGCAAACAACATGAGCGTGTGGGTTGGTGTTCGTTGTTTATGCCAGTGTTCGAAGTCTTTGCGATTTTTCCACACAAATCAAAGGACGTTCGAAAAACGTGGTGATTCCTGTTTTTGTTGTGTGTTTGTGTTCGGTGTTTGGCACGTGTTTGATGTCTGTGGCTGTTTGCAGCAAACACCAAGCGTCTGTAGTGGCCATAATGTTTGTAATGTGATATTAATGAGCCTTTGTAGATTAGGTAGCGGGACTAGCTCCTGCATTTAATATGTCTGCATTCTTTTCAGTTTCTATTGTATTTGTAACTAGCGTAGTAACAGCGTATCTTTTATCAATTCAGAGTCCTACTTGTTATTAATTAATCAAAATATTTTTAAATAAATGCACTGAAAAGCAAAGCCTGATTACTTTTGAATGGGAATTTCATAATTTTTTTTTTTTTAATTATAACGAGTTGAATTCTTTTGAGGATTAAATACTGTTCTGATGTTACACAATGGTATAGGTAGAAATAAAGCCTTTCATATGACATAGTTCTGAACACTCTTTTTCGATTGAAATATAAAATTATATGTGTTCCTTTTCTGTAGATTATGTCAACGAATAAAAATTATGTCAGTCTTGAAGTTACACCAATTATTTTAACAAACTTTGAAACATTATTATTACTTTTGACTATCTAGTTTTAGAAATGTTATTCTAAACTTACCTTCCTCTGTCAATGTATTTTTGTAATACGCGTTTATTTGGAATCTGTACCGGGAAATAAACACTAGTTTATTTCCCGGTACAGATTCCATTTTCATTGTTACATGATTTAAGAGGTGATTTATATTTATGTGCCTTTAGAACACTGAAAGATATATTACCGTTTGACTTCTACCAAGTTACTTGCATACATGAGAAATAAAACATCAATGGAATGGAAATAGGTAATGTTAAAAAAATATATTTCTAAAGAATAATTTGGTAATTCAAAGTAAATTCTGTATTGGTTTTTTTCAGTAAAAGGTACTTCCGATTTTACTAAGAGCTGCATTTCTATATAAATAGTTTGTTGAAACGACTCTTATACCATTGAGATCTATGGAACAGACTGACAAAGATAATGCATACATATATATTCAATTTACATATTATTTACATATCATCATAAATTAACTTGCAAACTGTGTATATCTGCAGCTTTAAAGATATATTTCGAAGATAAACTTTCATTGTCATATAAGAATATTTTGACAAATGTTGAAGGTTCGTTGCGATAATGCGATGAACACACGATCGCATTTGAGCATACAAGCAAAGGGTTTATGTAGCTAAGTCACGCTTCGTGTAGTTTGAAGGAATTGTAAATTTATCCGTAGTTTTCTTTTTCATGGTTCCGTATAAATTCTGAATAAAATAAATTGATTAGATAATTATAATTTCGAATGTATACTTTGAACAAAATACTGTTTTCGAAGCCTGATTATGTTTGGTTAATAAAAGGGTGGTAAAATTATTAAAGTAAGTTCTGACGTCATTAGTTTACTTTCCTATAGAGAAATTATTAAAATGTTATAAGTAAATATTGTTATTGTTCTTTTCAAATATCTTGGCAGCCCAAGGTCATCCTCGCGTTTCGCAGTGCCCCTTCCCCCTTCCTGCTAGGCCTCGCTACATTTAAAATTATTTTCTGCGCAGTGATTCATTCGAAGTTAAGAGCCGCCAAGATATCAGAAATCATCAATACTTGTAAGATTTCACAGTAAAAATATTCATTTTCTGAAAGAGCTTCTGTCGAGGACTCGAAGAACTCTAAAAATCATTTGTATTCGGTTTTATTTCGTCAGATAATAATACATCAAAAGCTTAACATACGAGCGCAACGATCGCACGATTGTTAGCAGATTACGTTCGTAATTTACCGAACTTCGTTTTTATTTGTAATAAACATGATATTTTTAGACGTATTTCCCGATTTAATGTTACATGCCAGCGACATATGGCAAGTATATGTTCGTAAGTAAATGGATATCCAAAAGTAAGACAAAAAAAACCCAAAAAAAATGTGCAGTTACTAAAGGAAGGTGAATGCAACAGAAATATAGGATAATTAGAGAAAAGAAATAACTCTTTAGAATTTAATATTATGTCTAATCGACACAATTTGAAATTTAGACAACATTGAAATCCAGATATTTTACGATGAAAGTAAAAGATAAAAATTTCCTACTTGGTATAGAAACTGCGTAATATTAAACTTGTCATCCTTTATCAAAACATCGTAGAAACTTTATAAAAACAGTTTCCACAGGAATTCTTTTCTTAGAAATAAGTAGCTGACTTTCTTCACTGTCATTCCTTAACATTCATTATGCTAATGTTAACCACTTTATTAAATGTACGACACCCACACCTGGGGTAATGACTTTATCTTGTATATGTCAGTCCTCCTAGTTCATTACTTTCTCTAAAACAAGATAACTTTCTTATTCTAACTCATAGTCTCAAACTAACTCAAACTAAACTAATGAAAAAAACATATCACTCCAACAAAAGTATTAATAACTTTATAACTGTATTAGTTATTCGTAAAATTTTAATTCGAGAACGAAGTTATCCCTCAGGCGCGACCAATAACGAACTCCAATAACGAGACGAGAATCTAATCAGAGATGTAAATGAGCGGGACTCGTTATAAAAGCAATCCGATTAAAATGAGTTCCATTGCGATGCAAGTCGCAAACTATGATCCCGCAGTCCTCAGTTATTCCTGGGACCTCCCGCTTTACACAACTTGCGACTAACTTCTTCACAAACCAGATCTAATTCAAACTGGCAACTTGTTCAGCGATCGCGATAGTCTTGATTAACGAACGACTGAATATTGTTTGGTTACTGATCATTGTCTCTCACTTTTACATATGTATCTGGTAAAAGAAGTTTGCCTATTTATAACGTTACACTTTGTCTTTCTTTTTTGTTATTTTTATCGTCAAACGAAATTTACGTTAGCATATTGTTAAGATTTGCAAATTTTTAATAGCATCCAATGATCAATTCTGAATCTAGACTTCTAAAATGTTAAATATTAAAGCCTTTACTTATTGTAGGTTATTCATAAACGTAAGTGTACCCTTGTATGTAGGTAGCGTGTAATGTATTACTTCGGTGTTCACACGTGTACTTCCGGAAGTTTTATCCCCCTAACTTCCCCCATACCTTGCCAATTCCGCTCCGGGAGACCGCTAAATAGGATTTTTTATTCATCCCGCAATATTATCAGTAATATTACTCCGAGAAACTTCTGTCATACACATTTATAACTCTTTTTACGATTCTCCCCGAGAACTGAGAATCTTGATATGTTATTTAGTTGAATAAAGTTTTATTTTATAAGTTTATATTTTATTAAATATTTTATTTCGTATATCTTACTAATATTATATATGCGATAGATGTTTGGATAGATGTAGTTTTCAGAACAGCTCTCAATGAAATTTAGCACATATATAGAACAGTCTGGATGAACACACAGACTACTAATAAAGTTTTTTTCTTAATTCCGCCCGGACGTAATCTCCGGCAACTGCCAGTATTAAAAGTATTCATTAATTTTAATGTAATATAAAAAAAATTCATAAAGAGACCAAATTATATTCACTCTACTCATATTAGGTCCTTACATATGAAATTGGCGTTTTGTATGGGAGGAACAAAAAGTCGAATATTTTTTAATATAATATATTTAATGAATCAAAGTATGAACCATTATTTTCTATGCACTTTTGCCATCTCATAGGTAGTTCATTGATCCCTTTACTAAAAAAAGCAGTCGGACGGGAATCAATAAAATCTTTGAAGGCGATTTGGACTGCCCCATCGGAGTTGAATTTTTTCCCTTGCAAGAAGTTATCCAAATTTCGAAAAAAATGGTAATCTGTTGGAGCAAGGTCCGGGGAGTACGGAGGATGTCTTAGACTTTCCAATTGAAGCTCTTCTAATTTAGTAGCCGTCCGTTGCGCAGTGTGTGGTCCAGCGTTGTCGTGAAGCAGCAGTGGCGTGGAGCGATTGACCAGCCTAGGTTGTTTAGCCGCTAGATTTTCCATCATGGTTTGCAATTGCTGACAATAGACATCAGCCGTAATAGTCTGGCCAGATTTGAGAAAACTGTAATGAACAATACCGGCACTAGTCCACCAAACGCTTACAAGTAACTTTTTTGGGGTTAATTTTCGCTTGGGGCAGGATTTGGCTGGCTGGCCAGGATCTAACCATTGCGCTGAGCGATTCCGATTATCTTAAAGAACCCATTCTTCATCACAGGTAATGATTCGGTTTAAAATACCTTCATTATTGTGCCGGTTTAGTAATGTAACGCAACAGTCGACGCGCGTTTGCCGGTTTGCTTCAGTCAATTCGTGAGGTACCCACCTTTCAAGCTTTTTAATGTTCCCAATTTGTTTCAAGTGAATTAAAACAGTTTTATCACTAACATCGCAGCCTGCAGCTAACTCGGACGTGGTTTGCGATGGATCCGCTTCCACAATAGCCTTCAACTCTTCATTATCAACTTGAGTCTCAGGCCGTCCACGGGGCTTGTTCTGCAGATCGAAATTTCCAGATCGAAAACGTTGGAACCAAAAACGAACTGTGTTTTCTTTTGCAACACGACCGCCATACACATCATTCACCCTTCGAGTCGTTTCCGCAGCACTAGTGCCACGGCGGAACTCGTACATGTAAATAATGCGATATTTTAAGTTTTCCATTTTGTAAAATGAGTGACGCAAACAGAAAAAAACAGAAGAAAAAAAACAAATGAATGACGGTCATCGAACCACAAATACATGAGTCTATAGCTGTACAAATTTGAATTTGGAATTCCTTACCAAAGAGGAGAAATTCGTGATTAAAGTGGCCAGTACGAAAAACGCCAATTTCATATGTTAGGACCTAATATATTCTTCGAAATGAAACCCACTAATATTATTTCATTTCGTTTCCAATTCTACCAAAGTCGTACCGTAACCTTTGAAAGATTCAATTTGTTCGTGTTTTATTTACTCCGGGGTGTTCGTTGACACCGTCATGGTTTTAATCCTACGCATGAGTACCTTAATTGCTTTCGAGGGGACCAAATAATTCGACATTTTTGAGGGAAGACCGGGAGGGACGGGTATTTCAAATATTTGGGACGACGTAAATCGTGGCTATGTCACACAACCCCTGCTTCTTGTTTACTAATAAAATGGATATTTTCTTTTAATTTCTCATTCTTGTAATTCTATTGAAATTCCTTTATTAAGTACTGAAAATGAATTAATTAAAATTTGGTATGTCATATAGAATGATTGGTTGGTCATTTTGTTGCCACTTTGAAAACTCTTTTTCCTCCTGATTATTGATTAATCGGTTAATTTAATTAAGATCTTAATAAAATGCCTTCCACTTGCTTTGATCATGATTTTTCAGTTTTTCTTTTACACCTTCCTAACCTTTGACTTTTCTTTTTATTTGCCCTCTAATATATACGTAGGTACATATGCCAAATAGTTAAACAAGCTCACATAATGTCTGTAGAAATCAGATTTCAAATTATGATTCAATATAACACACGCACAGCGCAGTCCCGCTAAGCGATGGCCGCACGCAAGCGGACACTTATGCCTCATATAATGTTGAAGAATATAAAACTTACCAATAAAATAGAACGTAGACAATAAACCTTTTTGTTATACTGTTTTCCTTTATGTGTGTGGTTTTCGTACTTGATAAAGTTAAGTCACAAGTTCAAAGGAAAATATATGAAGAGTACTAGACCCATAATAATATTTTCAGAGTTTACACAGGGTTACGATTCTATAGAAAAAATTTACATCTTAGTTTTTTTTTATATAAATTTATCAATTTTATCTGATAAAGACAAATTTTTAAACAACTAAAAAAAATTGTATTATTCTATGTGTAGGATATTTCAAAATAAATAAAAGAAAGGTTTATTGTTTCGCTTTGTGTGATTAATTTTATTTTATAACTGAAAGCTAAGTATCTTAACGTCAATAAATGAAAAATTTCTAGAACAATGGTACAATGTTTTTATTACTCTATAAAAGTTGTAAGTATGTCGATAAAACTGTATTACATCGAAAGCGTACCTAAGTGATATGCAGTGTTCATAAAACTGCCTACGTGGTTTAGACTTAAGGTGTGTTTCCACTGTATGACAAAGACCAAAGATCACATATTTTATTTAGAGAATTTCGCAAAATATCAAGAACTAAATATAAATCCGATCCATCGTATCAAAGTTTACCACAATTGACTTTAAAAATTATTTATTCGAAAACTCTAATCTTTAGATGTTAATTTATGATATAATTTGATAATTTTAATATATTTGAACTTGTTTTATTTATAACCGCTAACAACTGCTTTTAATTCAACTCACTTACACTTTGAAAAAACAAAAAAAACTTAGGTAAAAATATTTTTACAACACCTTTAATTACATATCACTAAGTGAATATTTAGTTTAGTTTTAAAACGCCACCACTAGAGTTAATAAGTCATAAAATTCAATTCTCTTCTAATAACATTCCAGGCCGGACCATTTAAACGTGCGTGTAATCAAGACGCCATCTTAAAGGCGCGTGTTATCTAAACATTATAATATTTCAACTATAACTACAAAGATAAGGGTACCGCTTATCGATATAAAAGATTCCGGATCACACACGACGTCTTTGCCGCTATTGTGCTCGGGTTTACGATTGACCGACATAAGGTTGTGGATTCAACGCCCACTAAACTACTACCGATCAGTCGACCCATATTCCTGTATCGGTCAAAGGGTTAAAGTTTAATTTTACTCTATACTGTATTATCAATTGGGACTAGGGCATGAAAGTTTGTATGAAAATATGTATGGCTTATATGAATGTAATGTCTTACAGTTTTAAGTAAAATACTTAGTCTAAGTCATTAAAAGCATTACTCGAAGACAGTATTTCACGCGGACAAAATCGCGGGCACAGCTAGTTATTTATAAGAGATAATATACATATAACTATAAGCAGGAAAGTTTAAGATAAGATGGTAATATTAGTTGGAATATTATAATATGAAGGAAAAACTAAAATATTAGTGCATTAAACTACCCAAAATATTCAATATTGATAAAGGATTGCACCACAACTGGAGATTTTAAAGTTATAAAAAAATACATTTTCCTTTAATTTCAGCAATTGAAACAATTTCTAATTATAAATATTTATGATATGTGAATAATATTTTACTTAGGTACTTGATCATAAAATGTAACGGCCTTTTAACCAGATAAGCAATAAAACGGTGATAATCAAAGGCGAAAGTTATGGGTTCGAAACCACACTAAACGTATTAATTAAAAGTTTTGTGTAATATACGAATTGATTTCGTGTCTTGATTTATTGGTTTGTCTTACCAATTTGGAACGATGACTCGATTTCGATGACCTACAGATGAAATTAGTTTTTAGAAACCGGATTTTATTTAATTTGGTTATAGATACAGCATGTTCCTTTATGATAAAATGCGCTGTGGTTCACTAAAAAAACATTAGAAGTTACGGAATACCAGATCAGAGTATCGTTAGTTTAGTTAGAAATAATAGTGACATTTACTAATCAATTAATTAAGCACTTAATACTTTTCTTTTCTAGGAAAAAAAAATCTGAATACATTCAAGAGATACAAAATTATGATATAAAATTGACAGTGCGCAGACGAGCGCTCGTTTGCAAAAGTGTTTCCTCAGTAAATAGTGCTTGTAAACGCGTTTAAAAGCTGCCTTACTCGGGTCTCCGAGTAAGTTTTACTGCGTTCATAAATCGTGGGTAATACGCTGTGCAAGCTTTCAAGGTACAAACAGCTGAAGAACTAAAAACCGCCGACTTCATAACCGCATTGCGTCATAATTCAAGTCCAATTAGGAAATCCATGAGTTTTATAATTTTTTTGGAAGTGATTTTAGCGTCGTAGATCGTCTACATCTTTAAGAAAGTTTTAGGCATTTTAGCAATGTTATGGTAAAATAATTACTTGTATATTGCTTTTAGTAACTACTAGTTATATGGTTGAAGTTTGCTTCCAGTTTTTTTCCAAATTTGAGCTTGATAATGACCGTCTTTTCAATAATGATGACATCGTTTAAATAACGGGACAGTCTCGCGATTTAGAAAAACTTGGTAAACCTACTGCATAGATTTGAACTATGTGGTTGCTTACTAACTAGTTAAATGCTAAACAGGCAACGTTACACGACGCTTAAGGAAATGGCTTAGGGCAATGTAATGATTAATTAACAGCAACATTGTAGTAACCGTTAGTGCTTTATGGGTGTTAATAAGCTCTACTCAAATGGGTATCCTCGGCCTTACCTTCCTTAGTTATATGAAACCATTACAGAGCAATAATAATTAGATGCTGTTTGATTCTAATTTGATATAATTAGTATCAATTGAAATCAAATTAGCTTAGCTTCGTATTCATAAAATTTGAAGAAGCAATTTCAGAATAAGAGAGTAGACTGATTCATTCCAATTTGTCTAAGTATGCAATTTAAATATAATCTCTTATAACACGGGAATGCATTCGAAAGCTTATTTCCATTACAAAGAGAAAACATTGAAGAGCTAGTTCCGAGTTTCTTAGCAATGTACACTCAAAGAGAATAGAGCAAAATGTACTTATACTGCATTATTTTTGCTTTTCGTCCAATAAGCCTCATCATTATGATTCATCTTTCTCTCTTTAAATATGTTATCTATTAACTTTTTTATCGAATCGTTTATCAAGGTATTTGTTTTTACTTCCCTTAATCGCAGTTGATCTGTTTTATATTTGCCCGTCTGACTCAGAAAGGTTTTTGCGCGTAAATATGCTTTATCCACGCAGATGTACAAGTTATATTGGAACCCCCTGTAGCCTAAACGCCGGTACCGATTTTTACGAATTGAGTGACGCCTTCCTATTGTACATTATAGGGATATAGTTAGTCGGGTTTTCCGATCTTTAATTAACAAATATAGCTATATATTCTGTATCTATTATCCTTTAAATCAGATTAAAGCCTGTTCAAAAATATAACAAGCATATCATGAGGGCGTCACAATATTCATTTATATTGAGAACTTTATATCCAAGTCAATACATCTAACGTACTAACGTCTTTAAATTTATAAACGACACGAATGACCGCCAAGTTCCATCCACACCATCTCGATGGCTGGCAATTCACAACCGTGCGGTGTTCACGAAAGTTTTTGCCTCGCACAGCCACGTTGTGTAATGGTCAGTTCTCGGTAGTATTTCCAAACCATTACGACCTAGTGTCCTTCGAGAAGCAAGTGTGTCATTTTCTCAGAGGCTGGCATCTGCGTTTCCTTTGGTATTGCAGGTGTCCATAGGCGTCGTTGAATACCATGGTGTTACCGCTGTTCGTTTGCTTCTTTATATTATAAAAAATATTAAGTAAAACTCAAAAATTACATCTCAATTAGACAATAAAATATAATCAAAGCCATAGAAACGAATTTATCTTTTTAATGAAATTACTGATGACATTACAAGAAAATAGTTTCGATGGTTTTCTCCAACATGGTTTGTATTGTTCTGGTAAGTATAAAAAGGTTTACCTAAAAACAATTACTTTGGCCACTAAATAACACAGACGAGATAGTATAAATGATAATTATACACCAGTTAACCCACATACAAACGTGTTATTAACAAATCTAACCTACTATTTACTTCCAACCAAACCGTAGCCAAATATATGTTTTTCATGGAAAATTCACGCATTTAAATTGATATGTATGTAAAGTTAAATGTAATTAATTTATTAGTTATTTACTTTTACGTTATTTAGTTATTTTCTCTTTTACATTGAATTTCGAATAATGAATGTAATTAAAAACTCAATACGGGACTTCTAGTTTGTTTTAACGATTATGTTTTGTTCACCTTACATTATGTTTTCGATGTTATATTCAAGTGGCAACTGTTTTTTAACAAGTAATAAAAATGTTGTAAATCACACGTGTGATGTGTATAATTTATTCAATAGATTTTAGTTTTGTGAATTCTAGTTTCTGGCTTGTAGAATAAACTAAAAAAAACCGGCCAAGTGCGAGTCGGACTTGCGCACCGAGTGTTCCGAACAAACCTGTAGGTATATAAGTAAAATTTACGGTTTTAGCAACTCTCCTTTATCTGTTCTGTGAGACGTTGCTTCCTAACAAATTTCAAGATTCTGAGTTCACGGGAAGTACTCTATAGGTTATGATTCCCTTGCGAGCTTCAAAAATTTGCGGCATAAACAGCTGTATCTTTTGATTGCGTTCGCTTATAAGTTTGATTTTTTCACAGCTCCAAGTGACAGTAGACTTGAGTATTTGATATAAATTCCAGCTTGATACCTCCACGCGTTTCTAAGAAAAAGGTTTTTAAATGACAGACCAAAATATTAAATTATACTAAATTTAAAAAATATTTTTATAGGGCAAATATAGCTATTCATTTATCATAATATTGAATGAAATTGCAATTAAAAGAATACTCAATAGACGACACTTGATAAATCAATACGTACACTTGACAACACAAGGTCGTTCTACAAATCAGAGAGATTCTCTAGTGACCCTTATTAACTGACCGTGACAATCTATTTTCCAATACCAATTACGTTAATTTGAAACTATATCTCGTCACATGAAGCAGTCAACAGTTTGTACCTTTAGTTAAAAGCTTTATATTAGAAATACTTAGGTACTATAAAAATTAAAAATACTTAGGAAACCGCATCTTATTCTGCAGATCTGTGTTTACTTAATCATAATTTGTTCTTTTACAGTGGTAGATACCGCAACCACAATATTTGTTGTATGCACGAATGGGCCGGATTGACCGGTGAAATACCACGACCACACAGAAAACAGGCGGGAGGTGGAAGTAAT
Source organism: Papilio machaon (assembly GCF_912999745.1). NCBI lineage: Eukaryota > Metazoa > Arthropoda > Insecta > Lepidoptera > Papilionidae > Papilio > Papilio machaon. The sequence continues at coordinate 7,408,858 of NC_060002.1, forward strand.
TCCGCGTTTCGTCTGATGAGTGTGGTGCTAGGGGCCTTATTTTAGTTCCGTTCCCACTATTTTTTTTATAAGGAAAAGATGGGAAGGGGAAGTGGATTAGATGGAGGTGGGGACGCATAGGAAGAGGATCCTCTTTTTGTGCGTCCCCTCCTCCATCGATTAAAGGTAGGCATCGAATTTGCAATTGAGGATGTCTATGAGCCGCGTTCCCTTCGCTGTTTGGGCGGACTCATGTGACCGCTTGCTCGTTTGCCACCTTATGATGTAAAAAAATAATTCTATAAAAATCTGCTATATCAATTAAATAAAATTTGAAGTTCAACGTCAAAAAAAAATCTACACTCTGAGCAAATTATTAATATTTGTGGTCACGGTTAAGGTAAAAACTTCTGTTTTGACCTTTTAAGATATTTTTAACCACCATTATATTAGAAATACAACACATAACGTTCGCTTTAGTGACACCTGGCCTCTTTTAAGTCAGAGACGAGTTTTTTGTATAAATTTTGTTAAAGATATTATGGTACGGCATTTTTTCTTGAATGAGCTGTTTAATTTTTATTTATTAATTTAGACGTAATTTAACATTATTAAAAAATCCAATACATGACCCGACTGTGACCACACTGTTGTGATATTTTTAATACAGTTTCTTTAAAAACTTTTCCTTACATTTTGTTATAAAATTGCGTCTCATAGAAAATTTTCTCCTATTTTTAAATCAGTGTCTTTTATAATAAAGTCTGTCGTCGACAGGCGAAAGCGTTGCATTTTTATTTTCAATAGTACCCCCCCCCCTACCTTGCCCTCGTCTACCCGTGTACCCGTGCTGCCTTGTCCCGCGGACTTATTAATTCTTAAAGCAACGACAAAATGTGACGGCTTGTGACTTGCTTTTCGATCACATTTTCACAGAATTATATTATTACAATGAAATGTTATTCACTTCAATCACATGGAACTAGGATAAACATGGATTAAAATCCAACAACGCATATACATATCTAACTAACGAAGCTGTGGTACTAAAAATGTGTTCATTACAGTCATTTTCAACTGCCGAAACGCATGTTCAAAAACATATCACTATCCCTCTCATTCTATTTGAGAAAAACAGAGGCGGCAATATGTTCAAATACCGATGATTGGACAGTGAGAACTCAAATTTTAGACTAGGTACATTACTAATCTCCAATTAAGCGATTAATGTAACAACCAAACATTGTTTTTCAGGCACATTTATTTGCATCGAATGTGTGAGATAAAACTTTTAAACTTAAAATCTAAGTTACTGAACTTTGTGAACCACTTTAAAAATCCTTTTAGTAGTTTTTAAGTTTTATAGTTAGCAAACAAACAACAACAAAGATTTAGGAAGGATGGCGTTAGATTTTACGACCTCTAGAAACTGGATTGCAGCTGCGTTTTACGAATAATATTAACGTTGAAAACACTTCCATTGTTGAGTTGAATTGCCTTTGAGAAATTCGATTGACAAAACTCTGAAAGGTATAAAACAATTTTACACTTATGGCTTATACACTACAACATAATATGTACAGATTACATTGAATGCATTACATACATGTTAATTTAAATCACTTTTTGTTTCAAAAAACTAAAAAAGAATTAGTTGAAACTTGTATTTTTCAAAGCGACTTCTCTCTAAATCACGGCTACGAGACAAATTCAAGTACAGAAATTTTAAATGTTCTTTAGCTGTATAAGATTAAAAGTATTTTTACAACACGTTAACTTTTTCAGCAATGACATTGTTTGAAGCAAGTCCAACCTAATGAAGTCATTTTCCTTGCATTTAATATGAGAGAAAAAACGTTTTTAAGCCGAGCTCCGTTGTAAAGGGTTAGCGCCAAAGTAATCGAGTGTCATTACTCGACTATGAATAAATTACACAAGTTCCAGGCTCCGCTTTGTGTGCCACTCAAAGACACAAGCGGAAGCGATATTATAATTGTACTATAATTTTTAATAAAATAATTAAAGGGATAAATTTGTCTATATAAAACACTAAGCCTTATATTTCGTCGCAAAAAAAAACCCTGATTAAATTATAAAATTAATTAATTACCTATATTATTTCTATATCATCTGGAAACAGTAGCTTATTTTCAAGTACGTCACTTGAAAATAAGCTACTGTTAATAAAATCTTAAAATAATCTAATACTCTACTACGTGATACTCTCATTTACTAATGATGCGCTAGTTTACTCAATATTAAAAGAAAAACGTTCCGTCTCGCCCATCGCTTCTAACTTACATACCAGCGCGTTCTTCGTATGAACCCGGAGCGGGCAAAATTCGCCATTATATAGCATTGAGTGCGCCACCAGCACCGCCCAGCGCTAAAATTGTTCTGGCCGCCTGAGGCACATTTACTTTATAAGGTGCAGCTTTGAGGTCTTTTAAAATATTATTACGCGGAATATATAACGCTTGTAACCACGCGATATCTGTACTAAGTAATTCTAAAATTGTAATACCGCGGAAAAAACTGTGATTGAGTGACCATCAAATAATTTCAGATTAGAATAATTATAATTTAATTCGATCCTGTGAACTTCGTGGATGAAATCTTTCATATTTTAGGAGTAGCTTCTATTGCAACGATTTCCAACATATCGGAAGAATTTAATAAGAAGCGTATCTTATGTGGAAGGCGATGTTAAAGGAGTTATGTAGGTTAGATTGCGAATTCCTCGGTGCAGGACTTGCATGCGACGTCCTCTGGCAAAGCCTTGGGAATGTCTTTATAAATATATGACGAAACTCATCTCTTTATAGCGTTCAATAAATTGTAGTGAAACCTTAAGATTGTTTTTGAAGTTATCAGAGTTGTTGTATTTCATATTTCCCGTAAATAACAACAGACTTTGTTATATTTATTTAATATAAAATACCTTTTCAGTTAAGAAACCTTATATTGGGCCAGTAAATTTCAATTATAAGGTTCTCTCTTGTTTGTGTTGTCTCTATTCATACTTTTAAAACCTACCTCGGAACCTTATCTGATAATAAAAATATGAATTAATTTATGATGGCATTATTATAGTCTAAAAGATATAAAGAAGCGAAAATTTATTCTATGCTATAAGTTTTAGTGATATCTCTTCTCGCCGATTCCAAAGTGTGGCCGTTTTCTTATAAGCTACGAGTCAAAAACACTTTAATATCAAACTGTCTTGAGTCTTCCTTACTTTTATAACATTTTTATTCTCATCTTTATGGCAGAAGTGGTTTTTATATCAAAGGAATACCTTTGTCTTCGCTACGAGTTTCAGACTGTTACAAAGATATGATGCAATTATTCAGCTCTGTGTTTTTATTTCACTTTTACATTGTTTGAAGATAAAATATTAGCGAAAGTTTTTTCGAGCGACTATCTCTAGTACTTCTGTTATAATGAACATTCAAAGATTTTTTTCAAGTCATCGCAGTCAAGTTGTAGTACCGAGTCACTAGATTGTAAGAGCTAACGATATTATTTTTTTGCAAAAATTTTACTATTGGTGCAATTTTTTACTATCTCAATAATCACTTAAATTATATATATTGCATTTATATTTTATTCAAAGGGTGGTTTTTGTTATTGAAACAATAAAACTTTTACCATTAATTTTTGTCACAACAATTTATAATTTAGGTAAACGTCAATCTATAAATTGTTATATTTTACGCTGTTTCATTCAAATTAGAAGACTGACAAATCTCACATTACCAGACACTGAAGTTCAAAGTACAGATTCAAATCCAACAAGGCAAGTAAATAATAACTCCAACAAAAGTACCACAAACAAAGTTCTTGAATGCACGAATGAGTTCTTTTATCGAGGCAATTTGTGCGCGACGGGCGAAAGCTTGGATATTGTTGTGATAATCTTTCTTTAAGGACATGAATTTCTTTGATGCGCACTTTACGGAACTTTTGTTAGCTTGGGTATTATGTGGAATTTGTTGGTATATTGTGAAATTATCAGATAACATTATGTAGCCACAAACGGCGTATTTAATTATTTAATAAATAATTTTTTACTATACAACATTGTGTTTAAAACTCCATATGAATGTAATATAAAAGATGTTTGTAAAATATTATCATCAAAGGAAAACAAGACCTGATTGTAAAGGTTACTGTTTGGGTATTTTTTTTTTGTTTTTGTAGAAAAAAAAAAACGTTTTCTCTCTTTCTCTTTTCAATACTGATAGACGTCAATTTTACTATAAAAGGATTGCGACCCCTCAGTAATCTATTGAAAGTGATAATAAAAAGTTTCCATACCAAGGAAATTAAAAAAAGAAGGAAATTCAACAACTATACTTCATCAGTATCGATTTATTTGATATTCAAAATTCAAATATGTTTAATAAACTGATATTATCAGAACAACAGCACAATTTCGCATTAATATTGTATCTGGGCGAAGATAACAGCCTCCGATATAAAGCAATCTGACGCCTCGCTGAATCGGGCCGTAGCGACCTAGCCTACAAACGCTCTCATTCGACACCTAAATTAATTAAGAAATTGTTCTATGTATAATTTACTGACGTTATTAAGTATATCGAATTTGTAATATTTCTAAGCCTTATTTAGTACACTCTTGTGAATAATTCTGTCACTCTCAGTCTTTCATTTTTATTTCCACAATTCTTAAACCGAAGCATACCTATTAGTTTTTTGAAGAATTTAGCTTCATTATTTTTATCGGTTGCTGCAATATTAACATGATAGGATGAATTTAATTATATTTCTTTAAACTGCTCATCCGTATTGTTATCGGAAATAGGCAGTGCTAACAAGCGTAGGCTTCTTGTCATGAATAAATTACAAAAGTTTGCCGTCACCAGCGGTGGCGGATACAGAGGACTTTTGGAAGCACAGTGTACTCCGTCGAACATCATGTTTGATGGCTTTTCAATTTTCTTTAAAACCCTGCTCCACGTAAAATGATTTTCTTTTAACGGAATATCAATTTTGATCATGTTGGAAACATTTTTTTTAAATCATCATTTGCACGGTGACTAGATTGTATTTAAGAAAAAGTATTAGAAATTAATTTTTTGATGGAATTCCAAACTTGTTTATTGATTAATTTTTTCTTTCCTTTTGTTTTATGTATATACAAGAAAAAAATTAGCATTATTTTGCTGAATATTATTGAAAATGGTGAGAACTAAATAAACATCGTTTCACTGGTTTTATTATGTTTACTTTAAAATTAATCCTTAAATAACATCTATATATATAAAAGAAAGTTGTGTTAGTTACACCATTTATAACTCAAGAACGGCTGAATCGATTTGACTGAAAATTGGTGGGCAGGTAGCTTAGAACCAGGAAACGGACATAGGATAATTTTTACCCCGTTTTCTATTTTTTATTCCGCGCGGACGGAGTCGCGGGTAAAAGCTAGTTTGTTATATTTATAATCATACTCTAATACTTTATTATTCGTTTCTAAAACATTTTCAAAAACCAAAATTTTCTTAGAGGATCCTCTGATCTTTTAAGTGTCCTTGCAAAATACCGTAAGCCCGCAAACTAACAAAGTTGGGGTAACTTTCATCAACAAATTCTTTATACCCCCAAAGCAATTTGCAAGCGACGTTATTTCGTACACGCCGAGACAACGAGCGGCAATCCGAACCCTGATTAGCTATTACATGCTTTTTATCGACCTTAAGAAACTCAATCTACGATAGTTACGTCGAATCTTATTGAAATTTATGATGATAACGTTATAAAATGTTTAATAATATAGAGTTTCAGAGACTGTTATTATACTTTATAAAATACAAAATACGGTGATACAAAATATTTTGGTTAAAATGATTTTTCCTAAAATAGACATAAACATGATATCTATTATAGTAGTATATGATATAGTTTATTATGAAATGCTGTAGTGAAATCAATGTTATAGAAACTTCCTCGATAAAAATGCTTTTGTTTGGTTTTGATAGCTTTGTGAACGTCTAGGATATAGGCATAAATCCAATAGTCCACGTCTGGGACGGTTGAAATGGAACTGAGGAGGAATTCAAGGTCGTTAGTTCCCACAGTTAAACAAGTTAAAACAAAAACGAAGCATAGGTTTGGGAAACAATAATCACCAAGTACAGAGATATATAAATCTATTGAAGAATATTGTTGATATTGTTCATAGTACGAAGAGATTTTCTAATAATGTAATAAATGCTGGCATTCCTCAACAGTGTGGTTCTCGCGAAATTTCTTGCCGCGCACGGCCGCGTTGTGGAATGGTCTGTCCTCGGCGGTATTTCCAAACCAGTACGACTTAGGGTCCTTCAAGAAGCGAGCATATCTCTTTCTTAAAGGCCGGCAACGCATCTGCAATTCTCGTAGTGTTGCGGATGTCCATGCTTGTCGATGATCACTTCGGTGTTCGCGCCGCTCGTTTGCCCCCTTCTCATATAAAAAAAATGCATACTGAACCAATAATACTTATAATTGACTTGCCTTGTCTTGACTTGAAATGTTTTTTCTTTAGTTTCCAGTACAACATTCAGTAGACTACTGTAGTAGGGGAGAGTTAGAGAGAGAAAGTAAGGACAAGACTATACAAATTAATTTTGTTATTTTCTAGTACCAAAAATAAGATGACGAGATAAATTATTTTCCGAGCCATTAATACGTCGAGGTACCCGCATCGCATGCGGGCTTAACCGAGATGTTGAAAGATCCTGCGAAAACAATATAACGGTTGAGCGATTTTAATCCTTTAGGGGTTTTGTCTCACGGACCGTTAAAAGACGTTTTTGCCTGATTAATCTAATCCCTCGTCCGAATGTAATTGTTCGTTCGCCACGGCTGTCTACACGTCTTTAGGAAATGAACGTCTGTCCAGGGCTTAATAATAATTCATTGGCTCAGTTTTACGCTCGATTTATTTTCATTCGTGAACCATTTCTACCGAGCGGTATCAATTAATCAAGTTTAAATTAGTCTGGTTATTGTTTCTCTATAATTTAAAATGTGTGTAATTTGTAGATTACAGTTTCTTTTTAGATCTCAAATTTAGTATCTAAGAATTCGTCCACTGTCTATTTAAAATGTTAGTTCTAATCACCTAGTTTTTAAAGTGGAAAAATGTTCTCGTGTTAATTATTTTACAGGTTATTATTTCGCTATCGTTTAATTTTGTGAGTATTTCCTAAATGTTTTCGAAGTATGTTACCTTCTAAAGGTTGACTTCTACATAAAGCATGGACTACTTGAAATTCATTGTGGAATCCTCGGCAAATGTAATTACTCAACCGGACCCATAAACCCTTATAAAGCATTCCCAACATTAGCGTACAAATTCAATTGAATTTGCATAATTTATTGCGGACCTTGAAAAGCCGAGATGCAGCTCACGTGAAACGTTAGAGACTAGATTACTTCTTTGCGATATATCTGGCTTTAAACTTATTTTTGGATGAGGCTATATCTTATCGACGAGCGAACTTACCCTTCGATATTAAGACCTCAAAACGATACGTACCAGAAATTCAATGTTTCATATATTTTTAATAATTAGTTTGTCATCCACATCCACAAACTAGTCTACAACCAAACGTCGATTGATTATTGATATGCTTTAATAAAATAATTAATGGCATTTAAATCAAACCATTCTTTGATAGCCAATACATTATAATTTCAACTTAAATTAAATTATGTGTTAAATGGATTTTATGATGAGCAAAGATTCTTTAACTCTAGTAAACATTACATCTAAGGTATTTAAACTCAATTGTAGTGAATGCTGCGAGATAGTATTTTAACGTTGCAACTTGATACACAGGATCATGAGTCGTATTTAATTAAACAAACACCAATTCGTGTTTAGTAGTAATCCCCGAACTCAGCGGCAAGCGGATATTCCCAAAACTCATTAAAATCACCAAAGAACGCTATTACACTGGATGCACAACAACGTCCGCAAATCCCATCTGATATGCTGCTGGCTGCGGTTGCCCTGACCCAAGAAAATAGTTTGCTGTTGAATTATTTTAAGCTGCTGTTTATTTACTCACTAAAATAAATTTTATTTTATATATAACGTAGATATTGACAACAATACCAGAATGGAGCATCTCGCTCCAGAAAGTTCCACCGCTTTTCTACTATTTGAAGTGGTATTATTTTCCTACTCTGCTTTCATTTTTTTAAGAACCTAGACTTATTATAAGTATCATATTAATTCTAGGTAATATTTATGGCTTTCTTAGTCTGGTTTGTGAGTGTTTTATTGTATATTTGTATTAGTTTATCATTTATCAAACCGCTACCTTTTTAATCCTTTATTTCTTTTCTATTATTCATAAAAAGTTATATTATTTCAAAGTAAAGTTATATCTCTTACATTTAATTTAAACCGAAGTCCTTTTTATCAGAGCCATTGCTTAGATACGTTATTGTGTGTGCGTACTTGTATTTTTCTTATTCCCTCCGAGCACCGAATAATCTTCTAATCTCACATAAAGCGCCCTGCGACTCTGTGGCCTTTAATTACATCGTATTAACTCAGAGCAAAGAATTGTTGATATATATTTTAAGGAAAATATAAGACATAGTAAATACATATTTGAAATCAACAGTACAATAATTATATATTTACGTTATTATTGAAATATACCGCAAAGTTAAATTGTACCAGTTTAAACAGGAAAAGAACTATGTTAATGTTACTACTTACTTAGAATAATGTTCTTGATACTTTATCATGAATTTAGTTATTCAAAGTGGGAACGCTGCCAGTATCTTCTGAAACTTGCCTAAAGGTACTCCTTTTAATGGTATATATTAGTTTTTACACTATATTTTTTAGTTTCAGCTTATGGTTTTTAGTTTTAGCTTCTAGCGTAATTTATATTTGAGATTTCTAGATACTAGTTCTGAGTTCAGATATCCTTGTTTGTCTATATTTTCATATTACAATGTTATTTGATGTATAAGACGGTACCAGTAAACCAGGTCAATAGGCCATATCATGTCACATGCTTACATATAATTATATTCATGACGTTGATTTCATGAGCCAGATATAATTTGACATAGTATGTTTAATTTACATATATGTCATGTTAAGGTACGCGATATATGATGATCAATTTGATTGTGTTTAAAAAAAACTATTGGAACGAAGTTCCTTATCGCGCGATGTGAAAGGGGGCTAGACGGAAAAAATTCTTACGAAAAGTTGTCACGACACTTTTTGCTATAGTAACCATGGCAACGACGTGACAATATATAACGAAAATTCATAGAAATAAAATGTACTTCTTGTGAAGACTTAAGTTTTTTATTCATAGAATAAACATTGGTTCCTTCACTAGTTAATAGAAAGGAACTTCGTTCCATCCGGGTGTCCCTTGACACCTCTCAAGTTTTTTTATAATATGAAAATGGTGATGATGATGAATATTTTAACTATGACTACATTTTTTATACCACCCACTATTTTTAATGGTAAAAAGCAAAGTTTAATAAATACTATTTTTAAATTTAACTTAAAAAGTCTTTTAGTAAATTAAAAAATATCAGAGTATATGTATGAAGACGATAAGTGAAATGTAAAGCTATTGAAGTTATACGAATATTCGTTCATGACGGAAACTATAAGTGCTGTTAAAAAACCGTTAACTCATTGTAACTAATCAGTTCGATTCGAGAGTACTACCGTTAAATTATACCGCCCGGAACTAACCACGTTTATTATGAAGATTATTATACGTTGCGGTTTAGTAAATCTTTTTATGACATTGAAAAACCGAAGTTAAAATGAATATTTTGAATTAATTTGTTAACTAATTTTGCAAATAAACATACTTATATTTCAAACTAATAAAACCCTTGTAATAAAATTTTACTTTATGTTTAGTTAATCTTGCATCAAAATATATATGGGTTAATATAGGATGTGATAAACTATTACTCTGTGTTGGTTGGATGTGGTTATGTCGGATCTTGAGAAGAGAAACGCTGTTACTTGTTCGAAATTTTATTAGCGACTCGCCATCTTTTACAAAAGTAATAGATAATTGAATAGATCATAGATCAATGAATCGATAGTTCGTTTACATTATTGATCATAGAGTAAATATCGATTATAAACTAACATGCCCCCCACCAAAAAGGGCACAGGCCTTTTTAAGAAAATTAATGAAATTGAAATTAAACTGTATATAAACCAAAGAATGAATTAATAGCAAACTGTCAAAATTTTAAGTTGTAAACACACATGAATGAAAATCTTAAGTAATACAAATAGTGAAACAAATATGCAAGTATGAAAACAAATGTATGAAATTATCCTAGTATTTACAAAACATCCTAATTTTAAGTAATCATCCTTATAGTTAAATCGCTGTAATCAGTACAAATCAAAGTAAATGTAACAAACTTAGCATAAATCAAAATGAAAAGAAAAACAAAATAAATAAATCTCAAAACCAAAATAAAAACTTAAAACATAACTGTTGAAATCAATAACACAAACATAATCAATTAGTTTTAAGTGATTGCAAATTAAATATGTACACAATATAAAGAATACATTAATATGTAGTATTGAAAGTATGAATCAAGTAAACTTATTAGCTACAACAATTTATAAAGAAAAATGATATAACATATCTACTTAACAAGTTTTACAGTAAATTATGAATCAATGTTAATAGGTAAATGACACAATTTAAGCACATTTCTTTTAGTAACACTATCACCACACTTTACACTATACACTCTGGTTATCCCGTCTGGTCCAGGATGTTTGTTGAGTATGCGCCCCAGCATCCACTTCCCCGGAGGCATATTATCTTGTTTTATTAATACAATATCATTAATTGAAAATTCCTTTTTAATTTTCAACCATTTAGGTCTTTGTTGTAATCTTGTTAGATATTCTTGTTGCCATCGATGCCAAAAATCATTTAAAAGTTTCTGTGTATAAAGCCATCTAGTATGTAAATTAAAATTAATGTTAGTTAAATTAGGTGTAGGAACAATTTTAAGGGCTTCTCCAATTAAAAAATGTCCTGGTGTCAGCGGGTCCACATTATCTACATCACTGTCATCTATTGGTGTCAACGGCCGAGAATTGAGACAAGCTTCTACTTGACACAAAAGTGTGCTCATTTCTTCGAATGTTAAATTTGTTGTCAAAACCCTCTTCAAATGACCTTTCATTGATTTGACTCCAGCTTCCCAGAGTCCACCGAATGTTGGACTGTAGGGAGGAATGAAATGCCACTGAGTACCATCCATAGCCAAGGTGTTTGCAGTTTGTTTATGTAATGATTCTAAATTAGCTTCATCTAGGGACTCCTTTAGTTCTCTATTTGCAGCAATAAAAGTTCTACCCTGATCGCTCCACATCTGAGCACAATGCCCTCTGCGCGACACAAAACGTTTGAATGCTGCAATAAAAGCTTCTGAAGTTAAGTCGCTCACCAATTCTAGGTGTATAGCCTTTGTAGATAAACAAATAAATATAGCAATGTAAGCCTTGCTTGTGCGAATGCCCTTGCCCTTGGACATGAGGATGTTGAATGGTCCCGCGAAATCTACGCCGCTGTTGAGAAAAGGTCGTGATGGAGTTACTCGCTGACTCGGTAGATCACCCATGAGTTGACTTCTTGTTTTGGCTCGAAGTTTTGCACAAATTAAGCATTTAAAAATATGTGATTTAACAATGCTTTTTGCTCTTATAATCCAATATTTCGTTCTCAAATATGAAAGCATGAGTTGCAATCCACCATGTAAAGTTTTTCTGTGTGCATCAGCTACAATAAGTGCGGTAAGTTTAGACTTGGAGTCGAGTATAATTGGATGTTTACTGTCTTCACTTAAGTTTGCATGACGCAATCTTCCTCCAACTCTGATAACTCTTTCTTTGTCAAGAAAAGGGTTCAAAGTTTTAAGGTGACTGGTTGGTTTGACATATTCAAACATCATGATATTTCTTATGTCATCACTGAAATGTTCGCTCTGATCCTTTTTTATACAGATTAATAAAGCTTGATTTAATTCTTCTGTTGTAATTTCTAATTGTTTGAATCTTCTCAATGCTATCTCTCGACTATTTCCTTCCATGGATTTAGGATTGTCTGTTTTGAAAGGTAATTGTACAATGTATCTGCCATTGCTACTTCTTGATGTTGTATTCTGAAATAATTCTTCACAAATTTGTTCATCTTGCGTTAATTTCCTTTTAGAAGTTGTATCTATTTCCCATAGTGATTTTAACATATCATCTAGGTTTGTAATTTGATGCATAACTATAATATTTTCTTGGGTTGATTGTAAACTATCATCTATTGTTCCAAAAATTATATAACCTAATGTGGTGTTTTGAGCACATGGTGTTCCTGGTGGGCCTCTTATAACCTCACTCAGTATTATTTGTGAATATACATCTACTCCCAACAGTAGGTCTACAGATCTTGAAATGTTGAAACTTGGATCGGCTAACTCAAGTCCTTGTATGTGGGGCCAGTCGCTGTATTGCAATGTTGTGTTTGGTATTCTTGAAGTAAGTTGTCTGGAAATCACAAATGCCTTTATTTTGATGCTAAAATCTTTCATAAATCTGGAGCTTATTTCAATTTGGATTGATTCATTTATCCTTGACTTTACTGATCCCACCCCGATGATGTTTCCTTTTGTTGAATATCTCTTTGCCTTTAACAATTGAGCGGCTCGCTCGCTTATTAAACAACCTTGTGAACCTGGATCGATTAATGCTCTTAAAACAGTTGTGTATCCATCCTCGCTTTTAACAGCTACTATTGCCGTCCCTAATAAAACTGTTTTATTGTATGTTGTATGTGATTGTGAAGTCGCTACTGTATTAATTTGAATTGGTGTTTCTTCAACATTTGCATTTAAAACCGTAGGTTGAGAATGATTTGCAATGTTACCTTGGGTACTCGCTGTGGGTGAATGATGAAGAAGCGTGTGATGCCGTTTGTGACAAATCCTGCAAGTGCTAGATGATCGACAATATTTGACAGGATGTCCTGGAATTAAACAGTTGTAACAGATGTTATTCTGATTGATATATTCTCTTCTCTTTTGTAGATCCATTTTTCCAAAACTTTTGCAGTGACAAAGTGCATGATGTTCTTTACATAAAACACATGCTTTGAAATTTGTTGTAGTGTGAAATGCGTGAACTGTATTTTTCTCCTTTGTAGATGATTGTAATAATTCGAGCGTTCTAAATTTAATTTCTAGAAACTTTTTTAAAATTGAAAATGTAGGTAGATCTCCGGAAACTTCCTTGCTTACATGTTCTTCCCATCCCTTTTGTGACTCTAGATCTAATTTATTGGTAATTATATACACAATTAGAGGGTCCCATTGGTCTGTATTAATGTTTAAATTATTAAGGCTATGGAGGCATTGGTTAGTGGTATCAAGTAAAGCTTTTATATGACTCACCGATGGACTCTGCAACCTTTTCTGGTTAAATAATTTCCTTAAAATAGATGTTACAATAAGACGTTTATTGTTATATCGCTGCCTCAACACCTCCCAGGCTTGATCGTAGTTGTCCGCCGTTACTTGTATATGTTTAAGTAAATATTCTGCTTCCCCGCTGACACTCAATTTTAAATATTGTAGTTTTTGTACTTTACTAATTCCATCGTTCTTGTGAATGAGGGAGATAAAAAGGTCTTGGAATGTTGGCCAATCTTCATAATTACCGGCGAATGTGGGTACTTCTATATTTGGTAATTTTACCTGCTGCTTCATACTTAGTGGGCTGCCGATAGCTGGTATGCTGCTGCTTTGGAGATGTGCTGGCTGAAGAAAATCTTTCATAGCTGTTTTACCTTGAATGTAGGTCTCTTCGCAGTCGACGAATACTTCGTTCTTGAAATACTCCAATGATTTTTTTTGTTCTTTCGTTACTATCCTTATTAAGCTGTTATGATTATTTGTGAAGGCGACCCAGTATTCTTGTAAGATCGACATTTTGGTTTCAACATATCCTTCGGTCAGACGACTTTTTGGAGTCTTCTTGAAATTCTCGTAACTTCGGGTAATGTGTTGGCGTATGTCTTGGAGCACTGTTAATAATTGTTCTACGTTATCCATATTTTTTACCAATTTTCTAATTTTGAATAAAACGCTGAATATCCGGCTCGAAGGACCACTATGTTGGTTGGATGTGGTTATGTCGGATCTTGAGAAGAGAAACGCTGTTACTTGTTCGAAATTTTATTAGCGACTCGCCATCTTTTACAAAAGTAATAGATAATTGAATAGATCATAGATCAATGAATCGATAGTTCGTTTACATTATTGATCATAGAGTAAATATCGATTATAAACTAACACTCTGAAATCGGCCAACCACAGGTCACAACGTAATAAATGTGACGCGTACTAAAGTTCGCTTCATTAGCCGGACCCATTTCGATTTCCAAAGTAAAGGGTAATAAGGTCAGTAAATCGAACGTCGCGTGATTTTCCCGAGCGGCACGCACGCCTTGATTAATTTCCAACCTAAGGAAGTGTGTTACATGAATTTAGATTCCGACGCTCGAATTACTCGCCTAATACTTTTTGTTGGAATTTGACTTGTTACGTAACTTTTTTATTGTGTGAACTAAAACTTTTTTCGATATTTAAAAAGGTATTTTGATGAATTAAGTACTAATTACTTTTTAACATGTGTAAAATTCCACGTACAGATGTTCTATAACTGCATTATCAACGTTTGTTGAAATCTGTACTTCTTCAACATATAAAGACGTAGATAAAAGATATTAGTAAATCTCTTAATGGTCTGCAAATCTGTCATCTAATTTTATCAATCTTGTAAATGCAGATTTATTTAAATAATCTAGAACATTATTCTATGCCTGTCATAGTTTTTCCAGTCGATTAGTTAGTCTCTGACCTCGTTTATGAGTTCTATTAAATCTATTCATGTGTACCATCTTATACAAGATTTCTTCTTAACTCTTAGCAAAAAGCTCAGTAAAAATCTAAAATTAAACAAAAGATATTCCAAATTTTTGAACTCATATACTCGTAGAATATACTTTAATCTGCCCTTGAATTTCATTTTTCCAAAACAAAAAATACGTTGTTAAAGTAGACATAGAAAATGAAAGTTTGTTTGTGTGTGTCTCAATTTCACGAATGCATGGGTACTGTAGCCTGCCGTGAACTTTACCTCAGCTGTTGTATTGACTGGACGTCGGAATTATTTACAAAGGTCAGTTACGGCATCAACTGTTTTATTCAATTCGAAGTTAACGAATAGTTCTTGTTTATTTTGATGTTTTGATGCTCTATTGTTGTTATATCTTTCTGTTACAAAAGACAAACGTTAACAATTTATATTTCTAGTTTTCGATGTACCATAAATTCATATAAACATGTAATCTGATTAAGACCGTGAAATACTGCAACAAGCTTCCTTTTAAGACGCTATGGAGAACGAGAAGTATTTGAAAGAATATATGAAAAAAAATCTCAAAGCGGACAAATTCGCTGAAGAGAGATTAATTTAAGCTAAAAGAAAATTCAATCACCTAGTTCCGAATGTAACCATTACAGTACATAAAAAGTAACATAGATATAGGAACATTGATTAATTTCTGCGGTAGTCTTTCACAGTTGTGATTTGTCTAGCAGAATTGTGCCGGGAACTTGGTCGTAACTCAGGCCATTTGTCAAGGGCTCCGCAACCTCGTTAGTTATTGATATAATGGATTTAGGTAGCGAACACCCTCCCTGTTGTCTTTGTACGAGTTATTGAAACATTCACAAAACTTTAACCGCCTTGTACTAAGTTTCGATGTAATCTTAAGGAAATTTTCTTTATTTACAAAACAGCTCTTGCCTTATTTATGGAGTTTTATTGAACAATGTTATACTCGAAATAGAGAATAGAGTATTTGGTTATCGTAAGATGTTAAGATGTTAAAGTTTTTAAAAAAAACCGTACAGTTTATAAAAAAGTTACTGTTTTAATTTTATAAATGTTATTTTTCTTCCATAAATGAAAATTCATTTTTAATTTAAATTTCAAAATCTTATTTTGAATGCTTAAAATTTTTCAAACCAATCGGTGATCAGAATCGATGGCTAGAAATTAACAAGTTCAGTGAGGTGGACGCTGCTTGGAAACTAAATTAAAACTTGTTACCATTTTGTTCGATGTAGAAATATGAACTTTACTACAAGTAACTAGGGCTTAATATTACTTAACATCTTACAATGTATCACAGCACTGTTTCATTAAAACAGAAACTCTTGTTTCCGTAAAGTAATAATCGCCTGAACTCGGTCCCGTAAGCGGATACGCTGGCTCTCATTAAAATAGAGGAAGAGCGGTTTTACAAACGCTGCGGGATGTTAAACATTGTCTGATAACTATTGCAACGTTTGGCATTTCAATGTACTTTCTTAAAACTCTCTTTTTTATTTTTATTTTTACAAGAAAGGAGCAAACGAGGTGTTCATCGAGAAAATAAAATTGTACAACACATTGTAAAGCTTGTATTTTCGTAATATAGTGTATATTTTTTAATAATTACTAGGGTATATACATAAAAATATTAAACCATTTAACCAAAAGACCAACAGAATAAAACACTACAATAACACGTTAGTAACTGTGCGGGATATTTTTTTAAAGCTACATAGCTGCGGCGTCAATTCTTTACTTTTATTCCCAGTATCTGATAGTCCACAAAGAGACAGAAGCGCTGTGGATGAATCTGGCTTTAACAAACACTGACATGGAATTCACTTTTTTTGACGTTTTTCGTTGTGCTTGTGCAATACGGACTGAAAAATTCGTTTCGTCGACACGACTACTACATATTTAGGTCGCACAAAGGCTTTTTTAATTTATAAATGAGCTCTTCTTTCTAATTTAAATACATGTTTGATTGGTGTTAATTTAGAATTCCATCTTTGTAGCAAGTCGGGCTTCCTAACTTTAAATAAATTATTGCACACTCTTGAATAGCGCGGTGACTTGAAAAGGTAAATATTAAAAATGAACATAAGATTTTCTTTTTTTTTTTTTTGTTATGTAATTAATATCCATTAGTTTTATTTCGTCCATATAGTAGGTATTTAAAAATATTATCGTCATCTTCAACAGGATCTGGGATCGCACCGATCAAGAAAGATGGAAATACTAAGGTCGATTTTACAGTAGTGACAGTAATTTCTATGTTGTATACTGAATATTTGGTTTGTTTTGTTACTTAGTTACGTAAAATCAAATAAATAGAGCCTTATTTATTGAGCCTTTGATAGCGTCTTGTCCGTTGGAACTTACATAACAAAGCGTCGGCAATTTCTAAAGATTTATGCATACAAAATTTCCCTATCTTACTCGATTACAATCTGACATGATCGTTTATTCGACCATTATTTATATAATAAAATGAAAATAAGGAGTAATTCAGATTTTTTCAATGCGATTAGAATTTTTAAAGAGTAAAGAGATTATGTAGAAGAATATAAAGAGAAATAAATAAAAATTAAAAATAAACATGATTTAGGGCGCAACCATTCTATATGAGAGAGTGACAGATTATATACTTACTTCAAGGATTGTAAGTTATAAGGGTAACTTAAGTACACATACTTCTAATTTACATTGAGACAGATTAGATAAAATAAGACATTAGAAGTAAAACTAAACTTGTGACATTGTTTGCATTTATACATCTAAAGCAAAGGTCTAAAAAGGGATAAAAGTGTATATTGTAGCATCTCAGAAAAATTTGAGTGCTGTTAAAATAATTAAAAGTTGCATAGTGCAGTTGTTAGTCACAATTTAAACCTATGTTAGTAAAACGGAATTAGTCAAACTAAGTTAGCGCACGTTTTTGTAATGCGTCCGTAGCTGTTGTTCTCGCCTGCTTTTTTATTAGACGACACGAAATTCTTTACAAAGGTCATCACGTTCTCGTGAGCTGTTTTATTTATTTCAGCGTTAAAGCAATTTCGTGGTTAGACAAAGTGTATTTTTATTTGTTCTTTTTTTAACTTGGACTGTATTCTCTGCACGAAAGTTACATTTAAGTTATTAATTCTTACCACAATGGTGACTTTTAATATATGTTATTGAGCGTTACTTAAATTCCCAAATTATGTAGTGTTGCTTTTTTCCATTCTCATAATATATTTTCATTACTTTTAGAAGTTAATTTATCTTATATCTTTTAAGACTTTGTATAGTTAACACTAATGTTTGTAATGAGTCGTCCCAGAACTCGGATTGACTAAACTTGTGCCGTAATGAAATTTGATTTTAACCACATTCAGCGATATCTTATTGATATTTATATATTTCTCTGCAACAATCGTTCAATAATTTAACAATATAATATCTCCATATAAATTTTATTGATACGTTTACAGAAATAATATCCAACGACCGTCCCTAATTGATTTACCGGCCTGCAGGAGGTCGAATTTCTTCCGCCCAGCGGACCGTTTGATTGCTCTTATCTCATCACGTACCCTGTATGTCTTATTGTGAAAATATTGCCATGAAAATACAGGCTTAACATTTTTTTACCGCAATTTAAGTTTATATTAAGCCGAATAATTTTATTTTTTCAACTTAGACTCCACCTATGGGTTTTCAAAAATTCGTTTTGCATTTCACAGCGTAATTATTAAGTAAGGTTACAACTATTATATGTCATTATTTAATTGCAATATTAAAGCCTAGTATTTTTAATTTAATCATCATTAAATTTCCATATACACCAGCATTATATTAATTTTAATTGTGAAACAAAAGAAGTAGGAAGTAATTACGCAAACCAAATGTACCGTTGATACAGAGACCATGATAATCTACTTGTATAATACCAGCCTAAAATGGAATTTACAATTCTATATCACTATTCTCGGTAATCGAGTAATATTGAAAACCATTTAATTTAAGCAAGCCTTAATTACGAGATTTGATTAATTTTCCAAACCCTTTATTGTTTATTCTGAACTTACTTCCTGTGTCGATAACAATTTTCGCTTCAATTTGTT
The DNA here is from genome assembly GCF_912999745.1 of Papilio machaon. Taxonomy (NCBI): domain Eukaryota; kingdom Metazoa; phylum Arthropoda; class Insecta; order Lepidoptera; family Papilionidae; genus Papilio; species Papilio machaon. The sequence continues at coordinate 7,427,926 of NC_060002.1, forward strand.
AGTTTGGGAAATACTTCCGGATTTTGAGTATACGAAAATATGAAATACAAAATCTCCTGGTAACACTTTCCGTAGGTACTATGGCCATAATTTCAAGTGTCAAACATCATCAGCTGTCCCCACGTCCCCACTGAGGGGCTCGGAGCTTACCCTAAGTTGAAGGTGAAAAGGCCATAGTCATCCCTAGCCATAGTCATGCTGGTCTAGTGCACATATATATCACACATATCTTTGTTTTTTTAATCTTCGCAAATATGTGCAGGTTGCATCACGATGTACAAATGTAAAACGAAAATCACATTGGTACATGCACCCCTGAGCCACCTACGCTCTGTCACAGTGTCACTTCACCCTTCTTAATAATGTCTTTCACGCTACTCATCCATCATTGCTTAAGCCTGCCTACCGTTCATCGTGAATCCACATTTACATCTGAAGTTCTCTTTCTCAAAAGAGATTCTTCTGAAATGAACTGTGTCGTTAAAGCAATATATTTAGTCAGTTCACTAATATAACACGTATTGTATGACTGAGTACCAATTACCGGGCCGCAAACATATACAATGCGACACGTCCCGCGCTTCCTGAATAGAATGGCTTCGTTATATTTACGTCACGTCTTCATAAAGTCATATCAAAGTGAGGTAATGTACTCGAGGACTTCACATAGTGATGCACTCATTATCAGTTGAATATATCGATAGAACTATATATGTCGATGATAAGAATGTTGTTTGACCCATCTTTATGTTTAGTTTTAATTTCTAGTTAAGTTAATTTTACAGGCAATTGTGACAAAACTTACACTATGTTTATTTATTTACTTGGTTTACGAACGAAAATAAATATGTTTTTATAACACTATTTTTACAGGTTACTGGCCACATGTAGGTTTATTAATTGAAATAAGATAATAAAGATCAATTGCAAAAATTAATTATTCTAACTCGGATTTGAAAATGAAATTGGAACAATGTCCTAGGAAATAAACTTGATTGTAGAAAGATAAACTTTAAATAGAGCGCCATATTTAAATATTCACACAAAGCAAAGACATCTCGACATGTATCGTAAATAAACAAGTAACAAATGAAAATGATTATCTATGATCCAGATGTCATTTATAACATGTTATATTTTATCCAAATAATTTATTTATTTATTTATTTAAGAAGAAAACCAACAGCGTATTAGTTACAAAAATTACATCCAGTACATATAAAACAAAGCAAGGCCAATAATAGGTTTTCCAGTAAATTTTCTTAGAAATAACAAAAAGATGTCTTACGATCACATGATAGTCACACATACACAGTTTTACACATAGTCAATTGGATAAACAGGAGAGAAAAAATGAAAATAATTAAGTAAAACATACATACACACACACGTACGAGAACAATCAAATAAATTTGTAAAAATATTAAGAGTTTTATCTGTTATTGTAAAGGATAAATTTTTGGATTTGTGCTTTAAAATTATTTTTTGAGAGGTTAAAGATGTCTACGTCGTTGAAATAAGTATTATAATTGTTCGTAAGTCGCGTAATGGTGTTGTTGGCTGCATAGTTGGTGCTGTGCATAGGTACATGAAGTAAGGGTGTATGACGAGTTCGACGTTTTGGTACACAATATTTGATTTTACTTACTAGTTCCTTACAATCAACATTACCGTGTATAACATCATATAGTAGGCACATGTCAAGTAAAGTACGCCTTTCTTCGAGCGTCAATAATCCGTTGTTGTGGCATGCTTCTGTGTAAGATGTGGCACTTTTTCGTTGCCGGAAATTAATGTGATTGATAAAGATTTTTTGTATTCGTTCGATATTCTTTTTATATACAGCGGCATGAGGAGACCAAACAGGACTTGCGTATTCTAATGTACTACGAACGTAAGCATAGTACAATAATTTTAAAGAGAATATGTCTTTAAAATGTTTAGAGGCTCGTAAGACAAAACCTAAGTTTTTATATGATTTTTCCACAATGTACGTGATATGATGTGAAAGTACCAATTTTTCATCCAACCAAATGCCCAAGTCACGAACAGTGCAAGATTTTGTTATTTTCACATTGTTAAATTCGTAGTTGTATAAGACTGGTCGAGTCTTACGGGTGTAAGTGATATGTTGGCACTTCGTTATATTAACTGTTATGTTGTTGTCGTTGTAGTACCTCGTAAGACAGTTTAAGTCTTTTTGCAGGTCTAGGCAATCATTATTGTTTCTTATATTATGATATATTTTTTTATCATCGGCGTAAATAATATGCTTTGCGTGCATAAAACATTGATTAATGTCATATAAATACGCCGTGTAAAATAGAGGACCGAGGTGTGAGCCCTGGGGAACTCCTGTAGGTATATTTACGAAGTTTGAACGGTATCCTCCTATTACTACAGCTTGTGACCGGTTTGTGAGATAAGATTTGATCCATCTGAGCAAATCTCCGTGGATACCAATTTGCTGAAGCTTTGTGAGAAGTATGATGTGATCAACACGATCGAATGCCTTCTCGAAATCAGTATATATCACATCAACTTGACCTCCACCCTCCATAGTGTTACGTAGGTAATCTACAAAGCACGTAAGATTTGTTACAGTGGAACGACCTTTCAAGAAGCCGTGTTGTTCATCAGGTAAAGCTTGATAAATCACTGGATATATAGCCGAATATACTAGCTTTTCAAAAACCTTTGCAATAATATTTAACAAGGAGATACCTCTATAGTTCTTAATTTGTGCTTTGCACCCCTTCTTATGTATTGGGACGATGTGTGCTTTTCTCCACGCTTGGGGAAAAATACCTTCCCTTAAAGACCGATTGAAAATATAGGTTATAGGTTCAGCAAGTGAGTTAACACATAGTTTCCAGAAAACAGATGGTATGCGATCGCTACCAGCACCCTTATCAATGTCTAGTGAACCAAAGTATTTTTTAACTTCAGAGATTTCTATAACATAACTACCTATATTATCAATGCATCTATTGGAATTCGCGTGATCACGGATAGGGTTTTTATTCGGAGTACCAAAAGCGCTAAGAAAGTATTGACTAAATGCCTCACAGATTTTTTCACCTTCGACGTACGTGGCGCCGTCGTTATTAAATTTTTTAGGGTAACTTGAACCACCTCTAAGGTTCTTTATATAGCTCCAAAAGAATTTGGGCTTAGTTTTAATAAGTTCTTCAGTACGAGTAGTGTAAACTTCGAAACATTTTTTCTGTACGCGGTGTTGTCTCTTACGTAAGTACGAAAATTCGTCGTAATCCCTCAAATTGCCGAATCTTTTCCAACGTGCGTGTGCCTTAGATTTTTCTCTAATTATTTTAATAAGCGCCCTGCTATACCAGATCGGATAGGATTTATTTGACTTGCGACGGAGGGGGATATGAGATCTTATACCATCAAAGATTTTATCGTAGAAAACCTCAACGGCCTCATCAATGGTTCTTGAATTCATACTAGGAATCCAATCGATACTAGCGTAATATTTGTTAAGATTTTCATAATCGGCTTTATAGAAGTTGTAACGTGTTATATAGTTTTCTACAAGATGTGAGATCTTTAAATCCAGTATTTCAAAATTTATTACAGGATGTGCTGGATCCTCTTTAACTAATGGAGATGAGCATTTAGTAACAGCTAAAGGTAAATTAGAAAAAAATAAGTCGAGAGTGTTGCTAGCGTAGTTCTTAATATTATTATATTGTGTTAACCCAATAAAAGAAAAATCCTCGATTAACTGTCTCGCGGCATTTTGAACCTCAACGCTGCCTTGTCTTAGAAATGTAGGACTGGTGTCATTCCAATCTATGAACGGAAGGTTGAAGTCGCCTACCACTAAATGTGTTCGCCCAGGTTTATTACTAAACTCCCGAAGAATATTATCCGTGACCGTTTTTATGTGTGTAGGTATTAAGTAGTTATCAGGTGGAATATATAAGACGCTTACATGCAGGTCGGCATCCGCAGAAATATTTCGCGAAGGCACAACAATAGACAGCAACTCAGTTGGCGGGGGACCACGACATAAAATTTCCGCGTCCAGCTCCCGTTTTGTCAATATCATTACACCACCCCCCGTCGATTTACCCGTGGAAGCCAAGTCTCGATCTTGTCGAAAAATATCATATCTGTCGTCGCATAATTCCTTGTCAAATATGCCGTCATGTAGCCAAGTTTCGGTAATAATTATAATGTCGTAATCATAACTTAATATATTTTGACTGAATTGTAAACACTTCGTTCTAAGTCCTCTAGTGTTCTGATAATAAATTTTGAGAGCTGAATCATCCATAATAAAATATAACGTCTACTTTCAGATAATTTTAACATTTGTAAATTGTTTAAATAACGATAAAGTGTTCTTGTTTGAGATTATAATTGAGATATAATATAATGACTCACGCTTATAGGCTACCGGGTATTGTGGGGAGTAAGTATAATGTCGGATTGTAAACAAATGCAACGCAAATTCTGTACTGAATAACGATTGATAACAGTGATTAGTGGTTTCGTTTTCGTGAATTTGATATGTAAGTGGCACCCAAATTATTAAATGCAAAATTGCTAAAGAATGTTTGTGTATTGGACTATACTTCATAAAAAAATGTATATAAAACTTCCATCGTATGGTAAATAATGTGTACGGCCGGAATAAAGGTCCGTATGTGTTAATTAAATGAAAAAATATTTTTAACAGATTATGTGAGATCATAAGTTGTAGACAAATGTGTAATTGAAAAAATAAGTATATAAATATTTCCTTTATAATCTTTAAGTTACAATATATTATCAAGTGAGATAAAGAAAAAATTATCGTACGATATGTAGTAATAAGTATTGTTTTACAATAAATGTATTTTATATTAAAGAAGAGGGTAGCATGGCTCGGCTTTAGTTCGCGTCGTAAATAGTTGTGACAAACAACTAAGCGCACAGACCAATTTACTTCAGAGTGTTCGAATAATAAACATGAGTATTTTAATATGTGCTGTGTGACTATCAGTACAAGACTATAAAGCTTATCTTCGGACAAACCTGCAAAACTATTTACATGTTTATATCTAAAACATAAATGATATAAAAAACAGAAAAAACAGAAAAATCGTAAGAAACATAATAAGGATTTTACACTATTTTTTTGAGATCTTCCTCCTCGACTATTTGTAGGGCTTGAGTTGTATCGTTTTTTCTCGTGTAAACTCTTCCGTTTTTTGACCACACATATTGGTAATGTTTTAATTTTGCCAGTTCTTTGCATTTTCGAAGTAACAATTTATTATATGGTGAAAGATGATCATTTATAAATATGGGTTTAGGCTCACCTTGTAAATTTATGTCTTTTGTTGTGATACGGCATTTGCGCACTTGCGAGAAAAAATTATCCTTCGTCAGTCTAGAAGCAAACTTGACGATTATTAATCTTGGTCTTCCTTGGACTTTGGTTCTTGGAGAAATTCTATTTACATGTAAGATATCATTACAAGTGATAGTGACACCTGCATAGCTGGCAAGTTTGAATAGTAATTCAATAAGGTTTTCATTTCTGTCCTCGGGGATACCCACGATCTCTAAGTTCAATAGACGCTCCCTTTGCTCATTTGCATTAAAATCACTCTTGAGCTTCCGATTTTCATTATGTAATCTTTGTAACTCGGCTTCCAGGTTACTTATCTTTTTAGTATCTTCTGTAAGTACGGTTGTTTTTTTAACTAATTCCTCATACTGAGTGTCATTGAACTGTAGTGACTGCTGTAATTCCTTAATTTCCTTCTCAAAATTGTTCTGCCTTACATTTAATTTATTTACTGAGGTTTTCATTTCTGTGTAGTCCATTCTAATTTTGGTTAATTCCGATTTCAATTCCGATGTAGTATCCTTTAGTATTGTTAGGTCATTCTTAATTATTTGATCCAGAGATTGATGGACCTTAATAATTTCTTTCCCGAATTCCGCTTTCCAGGTGTCCAAAGAGCACCTTATATTTTCGCTAAATTCCTTAAATACTTCTGACATATCTTCGCTATGTTTTCTTTTACGTATCGTCACATGATCCTTTTGTTTTTCATGTGTAGACAATTCCGGAGTTGAAGAAGTTTTTGGTGACCGGATCATCTTGAATATTTTATTAAATACACTGTGCCGCGGGGCAAAGTTGTAAGAATTACTGTTAGTACGTCCACTCGCGACCAGCGCGCGCGGAGAATGTATATATCATATAATATATATCAGATCCTAAAATTATTTTTATCTAAACTAATTGTGTTGATACGTGCTTTTTTCTATTCACCAACACGTTACTGTTGACAAACTAAAAACGTCGGAAGGAAAGTGCTGCTAATGTTCTCTCTACAGTTATCTCTAAATTTGTGAAAAAAATAATGTTATAAGAATTCTACTTATAAACCAAAGCATAAGACATCCCTAGCATTTATAATATTTTTTCGTCCAAAGTAGAAACACTCCTGAGAAGGTGTAATGTTGTGACGTGGAAGTGAAAAGTGATATATTAAACGAGGAGGGTTGTGCGAAAAGGCGCGGAAAATTCCACATAGAATCTTACCGAAATGCATATAAACAAGAAAGTAATGATAGTAAATATGGATAGCTATATTTGTGAAAGATTATGAGTAAGAAGGAACAGAAATGAGATATGACGTCTGATATAGATGTATTACTCAATGTGACGAACCTACGTAAGAAAAAGAGGGGGAAGACGATGATTCCAACAGTAGTGAAAACACCGTAGTTAACTGCACGCACCGGTTAAAATGTAGATATTGTGATTATCAGGTGTTATTTGCCGTGTCCTAGAAAGGTTTACGACTTCGTGCGGTTTGTTATAGCATAATGGAGGCAATTTTGAAGTGATTTACGCCCGACAGGTTATATCATGATCATGGGAATTCGTATCCCTGGTAATATACACTTATTTTGACGGTTCCTACGAATAAGGGTCAATGTGAAAATTGACAGCTTTTCAGAAGATGCTCTTAAAGTTTCGACCATATAGAAAATAAGGTCACATAGGCCCTTTTACTTCAGTAAAAATTAACATTTACACCTGTAAATGTGATTTTTTTTTATTTAACAAAATCATCAATTTGTTACTTTGGCCGTTGTATATAGGACCCATCGATTTATATGGACCTAAAACAGTGGCAGTTTGCACTTCTCTAAATACCAATAAACTTTTAACGAGAGTACCTTTTTAAACTGTTAATTTTCTGCAATACTGCAAGTCTGTTATCTGAGCAAAAAAATAACAAACAAGGTCAGGGCGTCAATTGATATGTGTAAACAGGACCAGGAATTGGGAACAATTACAATAGTATGTGGGATCATATTAATCAAGCAAGTGTACCCTTCACGGTCCGCAAAACTGAACCCATTACGGATTAAATTCTCTCGACCGTTTTATTGTTTTCAAATATCTTTCGGCGTTTTACTTTCGACGAGTCACGTTCAGCTGTTTTATCTTTTGAAGAAATTTTAAATCTATTTTATAATAATAGCTTGACTGCGGAACACAGAGTCATTAAGTGACCTGGCTTAGCATTGATATAATGTGAGATATCACACCTTAGTGTGATTGATAATGACACTTAGGTCATCTTCATCAGATCATTGGCTATAGTATAGTATAGATTCATTAGAACGAAGTCAGTATTAACCAACTACTACTGTAAGTTACAAATAAACGTATACAAATGAATGAATAGTTCGCGTGTAGTTATATGTTTCTATTCAACAATAGAACCAGTTTTGCAAAGAAGCTTTGCAAAGAACTCTTGGTGTAATTTCTCCAGGGCTTTAGAAGCGCATTTGTTATTGATACAATGTTGGGATTAGCTGAGGAAATATACAATATCACAAATTGGAACGGTTATTTATTATTTGAACTAGCTGTCGCCCGAAACTCCATCTGCGCGGAAATAAAAAAAGAATAAATAGCCTATGTCTTCTTCCATAGTACATTCTACATCTGTGCCAAATTTCATCAAGATCCGTTAAGTTTCAAACTGGGTTATGTAAAACTGTAGGTGAATAGTGAAGTAGCAATAGTTGAATAACGCAGCAGATTACGAGGTTATATCAATATTTTATATTAAAATTGTATTCGCTTCAACGTTTATTTGCTTTACTATCGCTGCGCTGGAGCGCTGGCAACGCTGGTGAGAGGGAATTTGTTTGTCCACTTCACAGATCGAACAAATATGAATAAACACACGTGCGAACTCTACGTTATTCTAAAAACTGCAGCCTAACGTTAAAATACACGTACGTAGTAACTGCTTCGATTATTTTTTAAATTTATTATTTAACTAGCCGTCGAACGTGACTTTGTCAGCGCGGAATTAGAAAAAAACTTAATTAGTAGCTTATGCAGTCGTTCTGGAGATACCTTCTAACAAACATCCATGATTCCATCCATCCAAACATTCGCATTTATATTATTAGTAGGATTGGTAATAAATTTAGATATTTATTTAAATTCTTATAAGTAGGCTACTGATTACAACAATGATTTTCTGGTCATTTACATTGAATTCAGTTTAATGCGTTGACTTGAACATTATTGCTCCATCGATCATTAGTACAACGAAGTGGTGGGCTGCCGCATGTCGTCGGCTGTCATTTTATTTATGATTGATATGCTTATTATGGTGAAAAAAAGGGGTCTTGAGATATTTTTCTGTCAAGCAACCGTTTTTCTAAATAGGTATAACATTTTCTGCCATATTCGAGATCGAAAGGCAGCGAAATACCTAGTTGTATAGACACTTTGTAGGAAATTATTCGTTATTAGATAGTGGCTTTAAAAATATAGGATATTTTATTATTTAATCAGTTTTGTGTCATGTATGTTCTTAGAATTTCTTAAGAAAATAAATTGCGAAATATAACTTTTGCAAATGCAAAGAAGGCCACATTTTCCGATCTATATTTCGAAAAATACGCGATAACTTAAGTCAAATGCATGAGTATAACCTTACTAATAATATAATTGCGAATGTTTGGATGGATGGATGTTTGTTTGAAGGTATCTCCAAAACGGCTCAACAGACCATGATGAAATTTGGCATCGATGTACAACATAGTCTGAAAGAACACATAAGCTACTTGTTACGTTTTTTTTAATACAACGCGGACGGAGTCGCGGGCGACAGCTTTTAAGAATATAAACTATCAGATCGTAAAGTCTGATAAGAAGAATTTCTTGATAACTTAATAAATGGAAATAAAAATAAATTAGACCAGAGTAAACGTGTCTAAAGAAGTTGTTAAGCAATTTATTTATTAAGTATATGCATGCTATGGAATGTACACACAGTGTTACCATTTCAACTGACGTATTTTTAATATCAGGCGTATCTTTCAAAATATCAATGAAAGAAGATCCATATCGCAAGATTGTAGGCGTTGGAGTATGTACCAGTGATATTATGGACCAATTCCCTGATGATTTTTTTTTCCGGTTATCCGCGTTTAGGGTTACCACAATAAAATACTCGTAAACTTAAAAATTAATTTTTTCGAGGCATGTTTTTTTTTTGTTTACTAAAGTTTTATAAAAGATATACTTTAAATAAACCTTATTTCTGTATAATTTTTTTTTCTTTTCTTTTTTCTTATATAATGTTAGCAGTTTTGTTAAATATTGTTTTTTAATGTTTTTTTTTTTTTGTCAAAATCGTTACGACTATAATTGTTCGACCGCTTGATTGTCACAATATGTGAACTTGTCAGTCGAACAGAACTAAATTCATGGTAATGTATTACACAGATGAAAATTTATAGTTATCAAAATTATAAATAATATAAATCGAGACTATCCCATTACATCATGGTGAACCTATCTGTGGTATACTTTTTACCGTGTACGTTGCATGAAAACGGTATTGTAGAGTTATTTATGGGCGCGGAGGCCGCAGTGGCAGCGGACATAGCACATCCTATATAAAATGCCCCTGTATTTTACTCAATGTTTTTGTTAGCTAATTTATTTTATGTCCGCTGTTTTTGTTCCCGTTTAACATTATTTATATGGGAGCGTTCATTTGAAGGCAAATATTGAATCTAATACATTAAACGGACACAATTTGCAAATGTCTTTTCTTCTTTATTTATTTTAATTATAAATTATAATCCAGTGGAAATGGGCAGCTATATTTATTAAATATTCAAAAATTATAATCTTTGGATCTCCTTCAATCTTACACCTAAAGTTATTTTAGTACAGGCAATTAAATTAGATATGTGTTAATTATGCATTAATCTAAACAAAAAAAAAATGGAAATAACCAATATTAATCTTGTATTTCTAAGACCAAAATGCCCGTTTAAGACATATTGTTGACACATATGTAAGTTTTGTTTTATACAGAGATTTTAGTCTTCTAAACCCACGGTAAGTACAGTAAAAATAAACGCCACACTTTAAATAGTACATTTAAATGCGTACAAATGTACCCACGTTTTAAGGCATTTCCGGCTCCGACATCATTAACCCAGTGTCGCGTGATAAAGCGTGTCTAAAAGCTTTCCCCGTTACGCTCCGCACAACGCGACGCTGCGTGTTCGATCATCGATCATCTTCAAAGCTCGCTCGTCGTCTCTCGTCTCGTAGATATTGCTACGACGTAGATATTACCAGTGACACAAACTGTGTCAGCAGAGCTTAACTAGAGCTTTATATATTATTCTGGGATACTATAACATTTAAATAACGCGGTGTTTACTTACGTGTTTACATATCTTAAACTGGACAGATCGTGATGAAACTTTGATAGTATGTTATTAAGACGTTCAAAATCAAAAAAATATCGAAAATAAGTTTTTCTTTAATCGTAGGTCAATGTAATTGTAATTAAACATGGCGGTAATGACCGGCAGTTGGCAAACGTCTGCTAAACTGAGCGCTCGTCACGAGTTCGTGTAATGTGTCCGAAATTGTTATTTACTCCGCCTGACCTTTTATCGGGGCCCAGAGTTCTTGACAAAGGTCGTCACGTACCTCCAAACTATTTTATTTGTTTCAAACTAAGGGCAAATCGAGTTCCGTTCTGGCATTTCGTGTTGAGCTGATAAAGGATTCATTCTAACCTTAGCCAAATTAGTTTTCAAAGGTTTTTGTTTTGGATTAATTTTTCATACGTGAAAAAAAATCATAATTAATATAGTAGACATGCCATTTTAGTATTTTACTCGGGTACCTACGGCACATTTTTTTTTAGTCAAGTTTAATAGGTCAAGGTTGCAAACAAGTCAAAGCTTAAACAGCGATGTGAAGGTTGTCACGTTGTGAATGTGAAAATATTTTACGAATAAATTGTGAATATGTTCATAGAAATGTTATAGAAAGCAAAAGGCTTATTACCTTTTTACCTTAATATGTATCTGTATAGAGATGTAGCTGATAAATGAAGGCAGTTGTAAAGGGAGGCGATGTAATTTGTCCGCGGGCGGTATTGTAACTAGCCCAGCTCTGGCGTCCCTTTACCGCACCCTCATTACTTATTGTTATAATGAGTTTAGGTTTGCGGGTTAAACTATTTAACATTTTTATCTATTGTAAATTCTATATTCCTTTCAATCTTTTGTATATTTTGTATTTTAAATCTTTTTTAGAATTAAAAAAAACTTAGTAAGTAGCCTATATGTTCTTCTAGACTGTGTTCTTCTGTGCCAAAATTTATCATTTCTCTTTTGGAGATACGTATTAACAAAAATCCACCCATCCAAAATTTCCCATTAATCATATTAATGAGATAAGGGGGTATACGGACTGCGGGAATAACGGAATTATTGTCAACTCCCATGTACAACTGCAACTAAAATGTATGGAACTGCAGATGAACAATATTTGAGTTTGATACTAAATGTACGTAGTACTACAACATAGTTATACTTCAATTATTTTACTTATACTCCAATATATCAACGTAAAATGTTAATATTTAATATTGATAGAGTGTTGATAAAGTAATTATTATTAGTGTGAACAACAAAGTGTGCTCAGCTGCGTTGCGGCGAGCTGGTGTGCACTCAGCTTTATTGGGCTAGCCTATGCGGAAGCTGTGTGCAGGTGTTAACGGGCAGACGATATAACTAAAATTGCCTCCATATCGATTGCTAAAACATGCTTTTAACAGATACAAATTTAAAATTATACCAGTGTGTTCAAACGTAACAGGTTACACAGAAGTACTTGGAAATAATTTAACAAAAAAGAAGAAATGCTTATTTCTTTATTTATATTTATGTTTTTATCTTTGTCATTTTAAATTTATTTTAATGAAATGTTCTTACGGAAAAAAATATTTTAAAGTTTCATATTCTGACAAATGAATCGAGTCTTTGCTTCTCGAAAAATCTCGTGAAAATATTACCCAGAACTCGAATAATGTCACATACAAGATGACATAGAGATTTTAGATTAAAAAAAAAAATGTTGTTTCATTCAAATTGTTTTTGACTATTTTTCATTCTGAATACTCGACTTCTGTTGATGCAAATGTCATCCAAATCCAGCATGATTGACGGGGATTTTAGAATTTAATTTGAGAACGTGTGTATTTGGAAACAAATTTTAATTAAAATTAAATTCATACATCGTTGCGATACGTAATTGGTGTAAATAGTTATTTTTGTTACAAGTCATAATAGGAACAATATCAAAAGACCAATCCCCATCGACTGTTAGTTTTGTCATTATTTTCTCGAGCATTCGACAGAAGTATTGGAGAGTTGCCTTCAAAGAAAGACAGATAAATTGCATCGCTTATTCACTGTAATACTTGTTGTAATTTGTCTACGAGAATTGCGGCTCTTTCTTAACTACGATATTTTCTTAAAAGTCCGCGCCGTCAACTTTCATTGATATAAGAAGCTTACGGAATGTCAAACTTTAAAATGTGGCCAATACTTTTACAATACCTGCAATAAGGGATTAGAAGAAATGTCAACGTTGTCCAATTTTATCATTACGAGGTTTATATAGATGTAAAAATATTAATATTAATAAATAAAATATATGTATCATCATCATCATCTGAGGCGCTACAGCCGCGGGTGGGCCTGGGCCTGGTAAAGTAAATTCCTCCACACTGGTCTACTTCGTGCTTTTTGCGTCCAGCTCTTAATGCCGATATTTTTAAGATCGCGCTCGACGTCATCTCGCCATCTCAACTTCGGCCTACCACGTGCTCTACGTCCATCCGGTTTACTCTACAACAGGCGTTTAGGAACTCTGCAATCATATTCTCTGTAAACATATGTATACCCTAGTAAAAAAATGTGTCAGATCCACGGCGTCCACTGTAACTGGGCCTGCCGACGGTTCGTCGACCAATCGAAGTCCTGAGATACGCTCGATTAGCTTCCTTCCATCCTCATCAGTTGACCCATCCAGTGGAGTATCTGGGCTTTCACTTCTCCTATTATATTCGATTCGCTAACCAGCCTTTTTCAAATTAACCTTTTTTTCCAAAATGAAGCATTTAAGACTAAGGTCTTCACTTCTATATTCTAAGCTACTGTTACCTCTGTCCATATAAAGCCATATAATCAACATTTATTTATAATTAAACATCATAAACCTGGAACAACTCATTACTATGATATCTAGGGTCTTCATTATATTAGAATTATAATTATACAAAGCCGAAGTAATGTCCGGACCCATCCCATTAACCAAGTTTAATCCGAAACGCTAAGCGCGCACTTATTCTTGAAGATGTATCGTACCTTGGCCCTCACAATGAACCAGGCTTTTGTGTTATAGTCCGTGTTAACTTCAGACAGGGGTTTGGGAAGGGCTAATTATTTCTTTGGTGTATTAATTGCCAAGATCATTAGTGAAATTTTATTGAACCCCTTTTAGGGATGTACCGTGATGTTTATTGTACATCTTTGAATGTGAGTGCAAGCACAATTTTAAAAGAAATTGAAAATTAAATACACAGTTAAGTGCTTTGTTTAACGGATATTTTTACTAAGATAACAACATGTCTCGGCAGTGGCAACTCATGATAAGATATATTGTTCATTTGTCTTAGCGTCTATATCAATTTGCGATGCTTAATAGCGCGGTAACTTTGTCGTGAACTACGTTGTAACAAATTGTAACTACGAACTTGTTAGAGTTCCCTACATCGAAACTTGACAAATCAACTAAATGTGACAAAAATAACTTATAGAAAACCTGTAACTTCCAATATAGAGTAGCAGTAAATAGTATAAGAAGTTTTAGAGAAGCTTCTTACGAGTGCAAGAATTGTATCGTTTAAACGAGCAATGTGTATACAATTTCCGTAAGCGATGGCATCAATAGAAATAAATGTGTATTTGAATGTGTTATAACTATAATAAGCCATATTCGTAGCCGTATTAATTTTTCGTAATTCTTGGTATTTCGACCCATCTTCTAATTAAACTATTTCTATGTAAATTTCCATCTTACTCTATTCACTTATACATCTCGTTCTTAACTTTTTCCGCGCGACCTTCTTTTTTTCTATCTTTTCCTTCTGTATATTTCAATGCCTAAAAAAAGATTTTAGCGGCCAGTGACACCTCTTTAGCAGAACGCAAACTTCTTGTCTACCAAAGAGATGCATAATTATTCACTCATCAATCTAAACATTTCCAGGCAGCCATGACAAACTTCATCAATAACTCAAATTTGTACAGCCCACGTTTTTGCAGTAAAATCTAATCAGAAAAGACATAAAAATTGTAAATTCTCTTCGGAAGTTCGCATTGCCGATGCCCGCATATAAACGCTGGGTAGATTTATCAAGGGTTCGCGTAAAAGCGACAAAAACTCGACGGAATAAATACATCAGTTCGAAGCTTTTGGCCTCTAATTTATCGTCCCATGTTACTCGTGTCCGACAAGGACTCTCAAACGCATTGCTTCATATGATTCTGGACAATGATAGACGTCCTTTAATTCTTTTTTATAAAACTACGTCAATTTATTTTTCTTTACTATTTTGTTATTGTATATCATCATAATCAACTACACTATACGTCCCCAACTGAGGGGCTCGGAGCCTAGCCTAAGTAAGGGGTGACTAGGCCTTAGTCAACCTCGCTGCCCAAGTGTGGGTTGGTTGATATGTACAGTTATGATGGTAGTTTTTTTTCTTAATAATAAATTGCGTGAGAGAGAAGTCAATTCAGTCAGAATTTTACTTAAAAAGACTGAAATATTGTCTGGTTTTATTTAAATAGTAAATTTAACGTTATAAATATTTGTTTCCAAATTCAACAATGAAAAAGGTTTGCGACCTTTTTTAATTCAACTGGAATTAGTGAAAGGATACCCATAAAACTTATCTCGTTTAAACTGTGAGCTTTGGATCTGGGTCAGAACATAAGTTATAAAACTTTACGAAATATCAAACTGAGTCCCGGGAGGCGCATTAAAATGAGCATCCCTGCGAAGCTGAAATCTAGTTTTATGTGTAACTTGAAATGAGTATTTATTTCCACTGCAGCAGTATGAGTGCGAGTTGTAAAATTTTTAATGAAATTTTGTTGCTTGTTGCAGGTATTATTAAATTCGCGGAGTAAAGCCTCACGGTGTGAGTACGTGCTAGGAATGAAAATATAAGTTTAATGAATTGCGACAATTAAGTGTGCAAATGTACATCACGTTGTGCGTTCAAGTATTCTTAAGTGACTAACGCCATTCAGTTGTCGATAGAAATGTAGAAGTGACGAGTATTTTTAGACATAGTTCCAGTTGTTTAATGATCAGAAATGACTTTCTAAGAACTTTACATTTACAGTATATTATATCTTATAATTTATATAATTACTACAACATATTACCTATTTATGTAGTACATAATAAGAAAACAAGTTTAAAATATTTATATTAAACCGGATACAATTAAAATAAAAGTAAATCCAGTATGGGTTTGTCGACACTTTGGTACTACGCTATGAAATTTAACAGTTGGTTAATTTAGTTACCGCAACTTAGTCCCGCTCATACCGCTCTTGAACAACTGATTGCTGAAACATGGAAGCAAATTGCTTTGTAACTATCGGATCAAGTCACCATGCATCAGCAGTACGAGGTCCATCAGTCCCATTGTACATCCAATCAATGAATAGACGCGTCGCGTCGTAGCGCACGTGTTTAGATTAAGTTCAACGTATGGCACTAATCAATCAATGTTGCTATCTGAACTGAATAATAACAATTATATTGTTGGAAATCACAATGGTGAATATAGTAGGGTAGGTAGTAATAGTAGGGAGAGCCTGTACTAGATTATAGGTAGGTAGGTAGTAACCATTGGCGATTAGGGTGGGGGTCCTGATCGTCGACAAAGATGGTCCCGGGAAGACGGTGACATAGCGTTGTCCTATGTTACCGTAACCCCTAGAGTAACGGGCAGATTCTTGTCCCGGGTAGTAAAGTGCTGAGGATTCCAGTGCGTTCCTCGAAGATCAAGGAACCTTCTCCGATTGCACTCGAGGCTGGCCACCGAGGGGGTTTTTAGTGGGTCAAATCCCACATAACCCTGTCTTTCCCCCAGAAGGCAGGGTATCTTTCGAAGATTTCCTCCCCGATAACAAAAAAAAAGGGATAGCCTGTAACCTAAATATGTAGGGGGGAAAATCGGGATAGAGGTTAAGGGGTTCTCATTTGGTGCGGTCTTATAAAACCACACCGAATTTTTTTCCGTTTAAAACACTGGAAAGTCATTGTTTAAAAGTGAACTTTTATCATCCTTACTTTCAATCAACTTCACAGACGTTATGTCTTTATAAGAGATCTCCTCATTCATCATCTTTACGACTTCAAAGAGTCAGGTCTATTTGATAAGAGGACAGCGGTTTACTAATAATTATTTCTGTACAACACGAAAAACTCCTGTATATAGACAATGCTATAAGTTTGGTGGTTTACTTTTTATTTTATAAATACATATAAAATCAAATTCTTACTAATATTATTAATACGAATGTTTAGATGGATGGGTGGATGTTTGTTTAAAGGTATCTCCGGAACAGCTTAATGCATCTTGATGAAATTTGACACGGATTTAAAACATAGTCTGGAAGAATACATAGGCTACTTCTTAAGTTTATTGTTTTTAGTTCGGAGTAACGGAGTCAACGACAACAGCTTGTATAGTTATAAAATCTGTCTTGTCCATTAAAATAAATTATTAAATCAAATTCAAAAACGTAACATTAATCTTATTTTTTTTTTTTAGTTCGTCGATATTAAAAACGTCAACGTTAAAATTCTTCTTACGATTTCTCACATTTTCTCGTGACTTGCACCGTGTGCATCGTAAAACATAGGTTGAGCAGTGAAAGAGACATGGGCTCGTGAGAATTTCGGACTAGGTGCAAAGACTGATCACATATGTGATTACCATTTACGACGTCAGTGATTTATTCAGCAGCGAGTCGGCTAGGGGCTGTGCGCTGGGGGAGACGTATCCTTTGGAAATGAAAACCGTTATGACATCCGTTGACGGCTTTACGACGATGGAATGGCGTCAAAGTGCTTTATGGCAATGATTAGATCACGTTTTATGACCAAATCTTTGATGGCTCAATGAAGACGGAGATTAAACATATTAATTTATTCAAAGGAGAGCTCAATTCAAAGTTCATTTAAATAATGTTAAAAGATAAATATTTTGTTTGTTTAAAAATAAAAAAAAAAGATCGCAGAAAAATACTTGAATGCAAATAAACAACTTCATGTGACAAGAAAGTTTGCTGAAAAGTATGATGATATTTTTAGTACATTTTCAAGCCGTCTCTTTGATGACATCAGCCGAAAACAACGTGCGTCTGTGGCTCAAAAAACAGCATCGCCCGACCAGAGGCATCCATATCTTCTCAAAGCTTTTTAGCTCTTTGACATTTCGCTCCTTTGTGTCCCCCTTTCATTTAAGTTTCAGATTTTCTGCACTAACAATGTCTCCTATGCAACTAAATTATTACTCTCAAGAATTTGAGTAGTTGTGAAATTTTACGCGTTAAGTCTTGCATTAAGTTATTGTTGATTTATAGTCTTTGCTCCTATCATTAACGTACTGCTGCAGCTGCCGAAGACAAGAACTTGTTTACTCATTTGTTTCAGTTTACGATTACTCAAAGTACACGTTAATTTTCTCTCAATTATTACAATTTTCATCGACGCTTACTAGATTTAAAATGTTTTATAAATCACTAGCTGTCGCCTGCGTCTCCGTACGCGCGGAATTAAAATTATTAGGCTAAGTGTTCTTCCAGATTATTTTCTACATCAATACCGAATTTCAGCGAGATTCCTTTAGTCTTTCTGGAGATCCATTCATTAATTCGTCCATCCATCCATTTGAATTTATTCATTTATAATATTAGTAAGATTTATTTCGCTAAAAATATTGAAAATATTGAAGTAACGGTCGCTGTACAATCTACACTGATTATATGGTTTTCGAAATGAAAAAAAAAAGCGCTGTAATCAAGCGAAACCGAAATAGAAGCAAAACAGTAAAACCGCAGCAATGAAGCCAGTGTCCTGGCAGCTTTCCAGAAGCCTTTATGGTCACCTTACAACACAAATTGGATTCTAGAGAAATGTGGACAAAATTAAAGATATTAACAATTTTACTTTTGCCCATTTATTTATTGTTGGGAATAATTTAAAACTTTGTGATGTAACGAATTCCTACTTCTGATGTAACTTCTCATCAGGTTAGAAAAATCATAAATAAAATTGAAGAACATAAACTTTTTGTAAAATATGATGTTATCACATAATTCTAAAGCAGAAAGCTTACATGAATTTGATCACTTAACATGGATTTTAAAGTTATTTTTACTATAAAACAATGTGTATTCAGTAATCGATACCCAAACTGCCATTTACAAGAACGTTTGCACCACAAACTGAAACAATTACGTATCTAATTGTTCTAACGATATCCACTGCGGGTTATTCACCAATGAATGCCAATTCACCGAGACGTAAGCCGTCAATGTAATTTATGTACGACCTAATAAATCCGTTAGAATCGCACTTGAGAATGTTGCGTCGTTGATGAGATGGGTCGAGCAGTGAAATTGTACGAGAATAGTCCTCAATACATTGTATTTAATACTAGGTACAGTTTAGTTACGTGAACATCGGAGTAATTCTATCCGTGTTACTTATGTAAATGTTTGTTGGATACAATTTAATACCAGATTATACAACCACTTAAGTGTATGGCTGGATTTAATTAAATTATATTTGATGTTACAATGTTAGTTGATGTACGTACGTATGTACTAAATTATTATTCTAAATTATTTAGCTCTAATTATTTGGTTTATATTATATTTAACTTTAAGATATTCCTCCCAAGTAGGGTTGGCGACAGGCAGGCGGTGGTCGTAAAAATTCAAAGCTAAAACTTTAAGGTTCATAAAATCTTCATAAAATATTGGACAGAGTTTGCTAATCGTTTTGAAAATTATCAAAACTGTGATAAGAAAAACCCATATGAAAAGTAAACACGATAAAAACAATAGAAAATTAGCCATTTAAATGCCACAGACATCGTAAATTATTTTTCTTTAACTTTTATGTTACGGTCTTTTGTTTTAAACGTTTAGTTTATAAAAAACGCTATTCCTTATTCAATCATTTGTTGTCTATTACTTGTCTACACTATCTTCATAATGATTAACGTTTACAAAATTCCCTGAAGCCTTTCAGTCTTCTTTATAATTTTAATCGCTTCTTTCTTTCTCCTTTTTTCCAGTTAAGTAATTTTTCCAGCGTCAATGCGGCGACTGTAACTCAGTTCAGATGATACGAGGTTGAATAGGCTTCCATTACGCTACCCTCTTTAATGTTACGTTCACTATCAATGTTTGAGATCTAAACAACACATAAATTAACCGGACAAGAAAAACTTCTTTGATTAAACGTTGCTAATTTCTGGTTTCTATTCTTTATACAAATAAATTAGTTGCAGAGCGGACAAAAAAAAAACTTCAAATCACAAGGGTCGAACGTTAACATTTATTTTAACCATATAGAAATTAAACATATATCGTTCTCTGTGAGTCTTGACAGTAAAAGTTTGGGTAAATAAATAAAAAGGGTAAATTAAAACATGTACATTTAATATATTTACAAAGAGAATGAGTTGAAAAGCAAACAAAGAGTTGGTGGTGTGAGGATGTAAGATAAATTACATTTTTTTTAACCCATTCATTTAAATCAGGCGCCGACGTAATCCGACCTGCCCGCTGTGATCACCCAGAGCAGATTAGATTTTTTCACCACCCTTTATAATTCACTCCTTTGAAGTGCGTCTGAATCAATTCTCGTTTTTAATTATACCATATTTTATTCTTCTTATTTCTTGATGCAGGTTAAATTTATGATTAATAGTTAACTGGGTATTTAATCATAAGAACGTAGGTAATGTTTCATTTAAATCATCAACATATAATTAAGCAAATTTTAATTATTTTTTCTTTCATAATAACAGATACGATGCCATTATGGACTCTAAGCCGGTGTATAGATGATAGCGCAGTTAGATAATTCTATAAGCAATTATATAGCTAGTGAAAAACTGAGCTGACTAAAAATGAAACTGTAGACTGTACTTTTTTATATAATAAACAGCATGTGCTGTTACCCAATAAGTACAATGGTAGTCACAAATTAACCCTATATAATATGAGGGAGAAGCTCATTGCTTTAACAACCTTTTGAAAGGGATTTAGGGCACCGTTAAAACCTTGGCAATAAAAGCGACCGGCGCGGCGGCATCATTACAACTGGATTACTCACTTTTTTTTTTAGAAAATCCCTTTCCGAACGTAAATTCATTAGGTAAAGTCATGTGAAAATTTTATTTGAATGTAAAAAAATCATTTCTCAAAACACTTATCGATAGATAGAAATACGTGTGCATAATAAAGATAGCCTTAAGACAATTGACAGCTTTCTGTGTTACAAAAATGTTTCATACAAATTTCTAGCTCTATTTTCTGTTCTCTCTTCTAGTTAAATATGATTCTCAGTTTTATTTACAATTGAAACTATGTTAATTAAGCAGAAAATATTTAATTGAACGTAATGAAATCAAAGCAAACGTTCTCCTCAGTTTAACATTTAATTACCATTCAAGTTTAAATGACATTTGTGTTTATTCAAAGATAAACTTAAGGTAAATGTTTCTAAAAGAAAAAAAAAACACCGAGTTCCGAGCTCAGTTTCAATATTTACATTAACATATTCATATTTTACTAGCCTCCTTTGTAAGCAACCTACTTTATTTAATAGTGTGCGGCCTGGAATAACAAACAAATTTATTCAGAAATAAACGAGGCCATTAAAATAAAAACATTCAAGTCCTTGTCCGATTTACAGCGGCCTCTTTGCGGCCGAAATGGTAACAGACGGAGGAAAAAAATCTCAGCGGGGTTGCCAGTTGCTGTAGCCGGAACAGAGAAAAAAAAAAAAACAATTGGAATCTGATAGAAGCAGCTGTGTCCGTGCGTCGACGCTCCCGTAAAGACACAGTGATCTGTTTATTGTAACTCTACATGTGCACTGTGCCGAGATTTTGTTTCATTCCACTTGGTACTGCGCAAATTAACCTATTTTTTTAAATTGTTTCTAACAAAAAAAAAAAAACAAGACTTGTTTGTTTTTTTTTTTTTGTTAAAAACTTCTAATGGATTTTGTTATACAGTTACTTGTAATTTTTAGAATAAATTTGTATTATAAATCTCTCTAAGTGTACACAAAACTCAAGCTAACAAGTAACTGGGGAGGGCGCATTGAGAGGAAATGATTTAAGGAATTGGCTCCATTCATTCGTCTCAAACGACCTCAATGGGAAGTAAAGTAGCCTCAACTAAATCCAAAGAGACCGTCACTTAACTTTTTCGTCGCTTCCTCAGTAGAATAACCGGAAACTTTTAGTTTTCAATCGAAGCTTTTACTTCAGAGGAAAATTAATGATATCCGATATTGTAGTAATTCTACATACAGTGCAATATTGCACGTTTAAATTCAAAGTTATTTATTTACTTTTATGTCTATTTGCAATTAAAAATGAGCTATTAAATTACGTTACTTTAAATTCAAATAAATACACGTTGCATTAATTGGATCAAAGTGGAACAATCGGTTGCAGATGGTGACTGTCTGTCTCGCCCCATCGGCAGCTACATAGAGTAAACTCCGTCCGTACAAATAAACGAAAACCCACGCGTTTCTCAGGAAACGATCGGTTTCCATTGCGTAAATAAGTACTGGACCTCGTTTAACACGACACGAGATGCCGAACAAATATTAACACGCTCCCGGTTCCTCGCTTACTAACTTCACTTAAATGGCTTCGCTTTGATGAAATGTTACAAAGGGAAATTTAGATTAAAGTTAATAAAAATATATCTAGTTTAGTAATACAAACTTTTCAATTTAGTAAATTGTATCGAGTTGTGACTTGACCTTTAAGATACCAATAGGAGTGGATATTAAGAATTTTGTTGTTTTTAAAGGGTAACAAAATTAAATGACAGAAATTGTTTTATACAGTTCTTGGTTTAAACGCCCCCTTTTGTGTCGGGATTAAAATTTGTACGTCAACTCAATTTAGGCTTTCATTTATTTCTGGAACAAACAAACGCACTGCGCGGCTTTCCTTTTGCTTTTTGTTACAGCGCCACTGTTGTATGCGTATTGTTTTTTCCCATTCATTTTATCCTTTAGCCGACCACTATTTGTAAACGGCTGCAGCAAATCCGACTTTTTCGTTACTGTCCAACGAACCGGGACCTTTGCCGCTTTGTTGTAGTTTTATTTTATTTCTAAAATAATGACCGCGACACGGTCTCGGGGACCGTGTCAATTAATTTCCTCACAATCAAACTGTATCGGGGAAGTACAATTTTATTTAAAAAAAAATTAAGTATTATGATTAGAACAATAGAACAATTATATATAAAACTACGTTTTTGTTTCCTTGTCTAAAAATCGAGTAGTAAGTAGGTTAGCAGTTCTTTGTTTCTTAGTATTCGTATCTGCTATTATAAACAATTTTTAGTAACCAGTAGGTTATTTCATCTCTAAATTTTTAAAGTTTGTTTCTGCCGCACAGAATTACGTTATTCTCCACCAAATAGCTCCCGCGGAGGCGCGCTAATTCCGCGAAGTTGGCGGCTAACCGTCGAGGACACCTGGCGGCCATTTTGGAAACTTCCCAACGAGATTCCTCTTATTTTACAACCTTTTGAATCGTTTGTCTCCGCGGTGCTTAGAGACGAGTGTGTTTAAAACTTTTTCCCGATTGGCCGTTTCTGTTTTCCTTTTTACAAAACTTCGTCGATCGTTCCAAAGTTCAAGTTTATCGAATTCTAATTTTGTATTTTTTCTCATCGAACAGGGAATGAGATTTTGTTTTATTTTTGCGTAGCGATGCCCCATCGCCGCGTCTGTTACAACTTCTCTAGATTTCTCGGAGAGCCTATTCAAATATTTTTTCTTCGACTCAAGAGAGTTTTATCAAGTATCTCTTTATCTTCCCTTCAACAAGTTTATGAATAGTAACTTTGAAACTTTGCCGACGACTCTTTCAAGTTTGTATTAGTCTTTTTGAAGTCCTTAAATTATCAGTTATCATAGAATGCCTAAAAGTTTCATTTAACGTATTAAAAATTGTAACAATCGTGTATGTGAACTGTTCCGTTGATTAACGTAACATGATGCTTGCACTAAAGGATACCTTTGACCGCAAGTGGCCGCGCAACCTTCGGCAGCACACGAGACCGCTCATTAGTTGTCATCCGCCCCTACCATTTGTCAAACCCACCTTCAATCAATGATAAATGCGCATAGAACTCTACTTGGACGTGATTATTGATACATAATTGTAATTTATTGATTTTTAACAATCGTACCTTAATATATGTTCATACTAGCTGTCACCCGCGACTCCGTCCGCGGGGAATTAAAAAAATATTTAACGAATATTCAAAATCTGTTTAAGTACATTTTTTAATTACAAGTTGTACATGTAACAAGTAACATTACAAAAGACCTCGTAGTTATTAAGCACTATTCTTTTAAAATTAAGTTGAAATTTGTATAATTAATCAAAGAACGGAAAAAATATAAGCTCAAATGTGGAATGTTAACAAAATAAATAATTTGTCAGAGGTCGGAGGACTAACGAAAATTCCTTGTGCATATAAAACTGAGACAATTTGGAATTTTGCGTGAGAAAATGCTTCGGTGAGCGTCCCCAAAGTTGTTGGGATCCCTTTGTCCAGTCAACCAACGCTATCTTTTGGGAATGCTAAGAGAATTTTGTGATCCAAATTTTGTTATTGTTTCTCAAAAATGTTAAAGATTATTGATATACGTAAAGAATGTTTTTGTTGCTCGAGTTGATTGATTAATATTGTTGTTTAATTTAGCACAGTTTATTAAGATGTGTATAATTTCTTTCGTTTATAAAAACTAATAAGTACTTTCAGTTTTGTTTCATCAAACAAAAATGTTTTAAAATAGTTAAAAACTAGATTATTAACCTTTGTTTTTCCTTTTTACGTTCAACACTTAAATGTTTATAGTTCAACATTAAATTGAATGGAGCCATTTCGAGCATTATGGTTTTTGATATTTTATGTTGGACAATTCATTATATGAACAACGATAATAATAACGACTGTGCACTTTGTTAACGAGTAGTGATGTACATTGTGAGCGTTTATCGATAAAATTATTTTTATCAAATTATAACTATCGATATTTTTTGTTCATGATAACCTTTATAAGTTTTATAATAACCATTGTCGATTTTATTAAAAAAAAAAACAATTTTCGTGTGATACTACAACATATAAGACATTGACCACTGCAAAATACGTGAGAGATTATGTAATGAAATATAATAAACACTTATTTACAAAAATATTTAATTACCTTTGACACTCAGGTCATTGATCTCAAAAAACAATGATCACCCGAAGCTCAGGGGAAGTTATAAAACATGATATATTAACAGCCGCGCTCGGACAACATTCTCCAAGTCATTAATTCTGTCTGCAACGAAGTCAAAATGCATAACATTTTGTGGTCATCATGATGTGGGCGAAGGTTACCACCTACGATCTTTACTCTCAAAGCTATTGTGCATAGAGTACATGTTTCATACTCTCAAACATATATACCAAAACTGTCATAGTAGATACTGGTCCAAATCAAATATATTAGTGTCATTTCTTTTTAATAATTTTAATTGAATACTTGGTAAAGAAAAGGGCAATTCTTGAAAATGTTATTTGACGAAGAAAATATCTTAATATTCCATTGAAAGTTGATTTCAAGAAAACACATAAAAATACTCTTTAATGTTAAAAATTGCTTGTATTTTTATGCTGAGACTCAAATGGGGTGGAAAATAATACTTTGAATTCTTACAATATTTTCGTAGTTTTAGCTTTAATTTTGATAATTTTCATTTGTTCTCTTATAATACAAGTACCAATCATATAACAGAAATAAAATTTAAGCTTTTATGTAGGCGTAGATCGTTCGTTACGGAATTATTGGATCCGTTAGAAAAGTTATTGTAAATGAATTGAAATCCATGTTCATTTGCCCACGTCGCTCTCGTCTCATCGAGTAGCATTAGTATAAAATAAAGTAAATAAAAAATATTTTTATTGTAGTATTTTTTATTTTGACTGCTTTTGACGTAAATCTGTGAAACATTATCGAATATTACAAGCTTTAGGCGTTGAATGCTGATTATCTCGAAACATTTCGACATTATATAAACTCGTAAATTCTGTATAGGCCTATTATTAATGTTGAAAAACCTTACTAAGATCAAGTTATGTACCGGGTAGTGTGACATTTTTGATAATGTTTTGTAATATTCTACCTTAAAAAAAATATAACACTAATACGAGTAGGCTAATTACCACTCGACTAGTACGAGTACATGCTGCTTTGTAAGAATATTAAGGTTATAAAATGGATGATGGTATAGCTACATATCAGTTAGGAGATTAATAAAACAATATCTTAAACATTCATGTCACCAACAGGTATTAGACAAACCGTTTTCAAAGGTAATGCGCCATAAGCTCGAATGTAACGTGACAAATGATTGTCAATGTTAAATATAAACAACTTGTTAATCGTCCGATTTACTGTACTTTTTACATCAACCATTGCTAACTTCAAGTTACAATAAGAAATATTTATCAACAATATAGACCACGAATTGAGTTTATATTTGACCGACGAAAACAAACAATCGAATGTGTATCTTAACATGATTGATCTAAAGTCTAAAGTCTTTTGATCGTGTATGAATAATAAAAACAAGTCTGAGGGTCACTGTAATCGGCTTACTAATTGATCCTATGACAAATGGACATTCGCTCACGTCCAACTGGGTTACGGATAATCAACTACGGAATCGGGAAGTATTGCATTTCGGCTATCTTATCTTAATTTTTTCGACTAGAATTCTCTAATTATAGATTTCGTATGAGATTTTCCGGTGATATAAAAGCACCTTCTATTTTCCTTGAGCAAAATTTCACTTGACCGAATACGTAATTGATGTCGGCTGGTATTAATGAACTGACAGATTTTCACACTGAATTTCGTCGTATAATTTGTCCTCGGTAAAATCAATGAAGTAAAGAATTATTTTTAAATTGGTGTCTCAAATTATGGATTACGTGACATGGCTCGTTATTTTTGTGTAAGTTAATAAAATAAATTAAAGTAATTTGATTATGAGACGTAGATGTGATACTCTTATCTCTATATTTTGATTGTTTGCAGATAATGTTGATGTTCACTTTATTATTTTCTAAGAAATAATACTAAGTTGTTTCGCAAGTCATTAAATATAATGATATATAATATTTATTTTTTACAAGTAATATTTCATCGTTGAAAGCTTTTAATTAAGCTTCACCTTCAGAACGCGTGGGTAGAACAAAATTATTATCAAGACATAATGTGCCTTATTGAGATGAACGGCTCGATTTTGATGAGAGGAACAATAGGGATGATTGTAATAAACGTACGCTAATTATAGGTGTAAGATTTATTTGTAATTAAGCCTTAATTTTACGCCAACCTTTTTGTCGGTCGTCGTCGTTGTCGTGCGTTCCGTCTATTGTTCTATAACTCTAATGTGAGTATTATTTTGACAGTCATTGTGATTAAACACAAATTCATAATAAGTTTAATTGTCATATTTTGTCCATAGATTCTTAGTGAACTAAATTTCATGTCGAATGATTCGATTTCAACGAGGAAAACATAGAAAAAGAAATTATATAGACCAATATAAATATCAACTACAAACTCAATTGAAGAATAGAATGTAAAAAATTCAGACACGATTTAGAAGCGAATAAGATTTCGTACAGCGAGCGCGACGCGACAAGAGAAGAGTTGGATCGAACGCTCAGAGGAGATAAGATGTCGAGAACGATTCGATTTTATCTCGAATCGAAGCGATATAGAAGTCGATTTTATTATCATC
The DNA here is from genome assembly GCF_912999745.1 of Papilio machaon. Classification (NCBI taxonomy): domain Eukaryota; kingdom Metazoa; phylum Arthropoda; class Insecta; order Lepidoptera; family Papilionidae; genus Papilio; species Papilio machaon. The sequence goes on from NC_060002.1 coordinate 7,455,498, forward strand.
GATCTTTCGAACACTTGTTGCGTTGAGAAACATAACGGTGATACGTAAAGACACAAAGTTATCACCTGCCAGAAGATTGTTCACGTCGTTCCCCATCATTACTCGATAAGATCATGTTCAAATAAATTTAATCAGAAGGAATACAGAATTAAATTTTATAAAATACACTTGATTATATTCTATCTGTTTTAATATAAAATCACTATCTTATAGCTCAGCTCAACTGTTTATTTTGAATAAAGATATATATGAAAATTTATGTGTTTTTTGTATTGATTTTACTGTAGTAAGAACTTATCATAGCGATCACTAATTATGTTTAAAGATACAGACAACAGAAACTGCAGGGATTACTTATTTTTATCCAGGATTTATCATAATTTTTTCTCCTATCCATCTTATTTTCTTTGATCGCAGCAGCTTTATTTAATCAAAATTATGGTAATAGTCAACAATATTAACATATTGATTCTTAAATCAAATTCGATAAAGAAAACTGGTCTCTTAAAGGGGAATAATATCTAAAACATACAAAGAGTATTCCTCCTTGAAAATAAAGTACTCCCGACCCTAATACAATATTGAATAAAATGGTCTCAATCAGCATTGTTTTGATCTTCAGCCGAAAAGGTAAAATTAATAAAATTCAGAATCGTAGCTCTGAGTAAACATCTTGTGAGGGGACGCGAGATAATGGAATTGTTGAGAAAAAAACGGAATTAAATAAAACTTTCTATATTAGACTCTCCGCTCGCCATATTCTTGATATTTTATTTCGGTCAAAAGGAAATTTTTTATCTACTTTAATAAGAATTCTCGAAGAGCTGGAATTGTTGCGCTCGCGAGCAACGGAACTTGTAACGAACTAATGTCATTCTCGTAGTTAGTATACTGCGAATAGAAGCAGACGGAGAAGTGTGTGTGTGTAAGTTATTTGTACTATTTTCAGTTTCACATTATCAAATGGCGTAAAACCTGGAAATTCATAACGTCACTTAGTGAACTGAAAAGATATGTCTCGATGGAGGCGCTGCTATCGCGGTAAGTTCTATCAGAAAATATACATAATATATATGAGCATAGATGCTCATAAAAGAAAAAACATGACACGAGATCTACAGTATGACAAATACCTTTTGAAACTTTCTTTATATCGAGGGGGGCGCTAGTGTGCTATCATAATTTAGTTTGACTTAAGCCCGCCTGGTCAGATATCCTTGTCGGTCTACGCTATGTAAATATTTTGTTTTTTTTATTTTAACTATATTGTATGATTGATGACTGTCTACAAAAATTTGATTTATAGGTTTCATATCTACTAAATCATATTTAATAAGTAGATATAATTTTAAAAAGATGAGGTAGAAATTTATCGGAAAACAAAGAAAAGACAAAGCTTTTATGCAAGGAAATGCATTTGCAAGAATAAATGATTGAGAAATAATAGAGACTTAAACCTTTGATTTTGTCGAGCTAAGAAATTCTATAGAACGTAGTCGTGTTAGCGAACAGCGGTCTCTAATCAAGACGGCTCCTTGAGACGGTAAGGTAAGCGGTCGTTATAATGCACAAGTGAGTCCGCCGGCCTAACTCGATTGCGCTCCGCATTGCCAAATTGGTGGGGTAATGCAACGAATTTGAAGCCATTCTCTCCGGGCATTATCTTCCTTACCCCACTGACCTCGTTTTATGAGATGAAATAAGTTGCTTCAATAACGTTCTATGAGAACGTATGTTGGAAGGTCACTTTACGACGGGAATCATCAAGTTAATTAAATGAAAACGTTTTAATTAAGTGATAATGAAATATTATACAGTCTTGAACTAAACAATTTCTGTTTTGTCTTCAAGCAGAAATTGTTTTTTGTTCTTCAAGTTAATTCCAATAATACTGAAAACAAAACATTAGACATTTCGACTTCGAAGTAAAAGCTTCACTAAAACTGAAATCATTAAAAAAGTTCTTGAAAGCGACGACTTGACTTTACGAAAACAAATCAGACGGGCCTCTGAGAGTCAAAAAAAATGGGAAACTGTGTAAGACTTTGACGCGGTATCACGAAATAGGGACGAGGGGAGAGGAATGGCTGCAATCGCTCGTTATTTGAGCGGGTATACAATGTGAAGTGAGTGGATCCTCCAAACATGTCCCAGACACGTGTTTGCCGAGCCGTTGTGCACCTGGCCTTCGGGGGATTGTGTACTGAAAGACCCCTACTACACATTCTAATTCTGAACTCACTTTTTATATGGTAAAGACATAATTAAACAGCTGCAATATTTTTGAGTTTTAAGCCTGCGCGAGATTAAAGATACATTTGGCATTACACATCTGGCCTATTTTTCGCTTCCCCTTTTTTCATATATCACTTATACAACTGATTATTTATGTAAATGATATAATTATTACTGATTTAGAAATTAAAATATTCCATTTATCGAGAATCGAGTGAGTTCGGTATTCGAATTACCGTAGTAGCGCTGTGTACATTTGTGTATCATACGTACATTTTTGAATGAGAACGGGCCCTCGCCAACTGCTTTTTGATTTTCAAATAAGATACGGTTTGCTGTCGAGCTCGAGTTGCTTATTGAATGCTGAATTTTAAGACAACCTCTGAGGGGTTTCTTTATGGTTTTGATGTTTGTTTTTACATATACTACTTACGGCATAAATTATAGATTTACCTAACTGTTCTAAAACATAGTTATAACTGTATGAATTATTAACTGTAATAGTCATAGCAATTCTTGAAGTCAAAGTACACTTACTATACACAAAGAGAAATGACAAATACAACAAAAAAAAATAAAATGAAAATAAAGAAAGAAGGCAAATGAGACGAAAACTTCAGATGTGATTCTTGGTAAATCTTACTACTATTATAAATGCGAATGTTTGTATGGATGGATGGATGGATGGATGGATGTTTGTTTGAAGGTATCTCTGGAACGACTCAACGGATTTTGATGTAGAATAGTCTGGAAGAACACATAGGCAACTACTAAAGTTTTTTTTTTTAATTTCGTGCGAACGGAGTCGCGGGCTACAGCTAGTATCGTTATAAATATGAAGTCAAAAGCTTAAGTGTTCCTAAAAATACTCTTGTTGTCGATGTATTTTATGGTGTGTAAAAAAAGCTGTCAAGTGTGGTAACGATCAGTCAGGCTTGAAAATTCTGTTGAAAAATAACAAATGAACGTGACCTTTGCGCCAATCTAAAAAGGGGATTTTTAGAAATAACGAACGGGGTCCTTGATGTTGAAATAATTGCTACTGACTTACCCTTCAAGGTCTCCGACAGCTATTAAATATAGCACATTTTGTTTCAAATTATTACTTACTGAGTTTATAAGAGATTAAAGCAGATATGTACTGACTAGACAAATGGCTTATTTCAAAAGTATCTCTTTTGTTTGTAAACCATAAGTGAAAGTAGGCATATAAGTAAGAAAGCAGTCAAAAGTCTAGCTCACATTCCAATGAAATACAATGACTTAAAAAATATCCATGGAATACGACGGCATGAGGTCATTGAATTATTATATTATTATTAGATACATATCAATAATAGATGAACGTTGTCATTCCGGAGGTTGAGATAGAATAGTCCGCTGTAATTGAATCTCCGGTTACTCAACGTGCGAGATGGAAAAAAAAACTATTTTGCTAATAGTGGTAGTAATTAAAGTCCATCATGATTGTAAGTTTATGACATCATTTCAATTTTGTACTCTCCTTACAACCCGTATTTAACTGCACGCCTCCTAATTTTGCTTACATCATGATCAAAGTTGTGCCTGTTGTTGTGTCCGTCATCTTTGTTGGCACATACGCCAACGAGGACAATTCTCATAGACTTTATTCCAATTTATTCATAGCTAAGTCAGCTAAGTTAATAGTTTAACTAACAATATATTTTAAAGGAGCCGCAATTACTCGTATGTCTTTCACTTAAACAAATGAGAAAGCTATTAACAAATTCTGACGAGCGTAGTACACCAATAATCATCTACTGTTGGGATTTATAGTTTCGCAATATACTAGATTCCAATAAACCGGGGCATATTTTAGCATCAAAGCAGACAGCAGACAGAAATATATTGACGCATCCGAATCCGAGAGAGCACGGCCACCTGCGCCGCGGGTAAAGAGAAGTTATGCTTTCAATTTGGTTGCCGGAGCACGAGGTGTTATTACATTTGCCGACTCTAGATGACCTCGGTGTTATAATGTATGCATATATTCCTGCATACAACGTATTCTCTTTGTTTCCTGTCTCTTGTGTTTCATATTCAATTATTACTTCATTTCCTTGCATCTTGCTGTTTAATAGAAGCTTTGTTTGTGCAGATTCAACGATGTGATCGCTGCGGAGAATGGGGTCTTATAAGTTTAATAAGTTTGAAATCAGAAACCAAATTAGATATTTACTAAATGAAATCACTACAAAACAAAAGAGGACAGTACAAAAAGAATAATAACGTTGATTCTTTGTTATTTGTGTAAGACAGTTTTGAAGAAACTCTTAATAAAGGAAAAATTATAATGCAATGGTACCATTACTTATTTTGAACATTATTATTGTAATTTCAAAATTTATTACTTTAAATAAATTTGAAAAAGCTCAAACATATCGCTTAAATTTTTCTCAGACTAGTGAAGACGTTTCAACAATTTCTCGTATGACATTTAGTGACATATATAATTTAACTGTTGCCTAACTATGAGAATTTGCCCGGGACTCTCGCTTTAGCCAGATGCCAAAGTGACGTGCAACATTAATATATTACGAAGCTTGCGACGACGACGTCGCGACCCAAATTCGAAATGTTTGAACACATGTCCTCCGCTGTCGCACTAACGTACAGTTAATATGTTCAAAGGAAAATTTCCTTAACAGAATTCAGGAATAAAATTATTGTACTAATACTTACACTGCGTAATAAAATAACTTGATGCTGGGTATAACAATAAATACTGACTTGATTCGTTTCAAAACTGCTTAACTATCTTAAAGCTTAACGATAAAAAAATGATTATGATTCAGCAAAAATTTGAGTACATCAGTATTTTTTTTAAAATGTCGCTAGATTTTCTTTAATTTCCGAGTATGTACATACACATCGCTTCTTATTTTTTTAAAACATTTAACAAGGTGGACCAATTAATGTATAACGCACATAGTGCAAACAACAAACTAAAAGATTTTCTTTTCTAGTTCAAAAGTTACTGCTTTTTTTTACAAACCGAAAACGAACAGTTTATGTCTGTAACATTATTAGAAATTGAAACATCTCTCTCGATCCCTAATTTATATTCGTCCAGCGTTCTCTCCGGGTGGTCACGGGGCTTACATTCAGACGGTCACAATGGATTGGCCTTAAAAATAAACTCAATTGTAGAATGGAACCTTTGAGAATAGGCCTGACGTTTTTATCGATGGGAAAAACGCCTTTAACTTATGTTTCGCAATTGTACTCGAAAGATGATAAAAGAAGTCTTATTATATCCCATATATGGGCGCCTGAACTTTATTTTTTTGCCATTGTGTTGTCACACGATTAATGAATATATTCCGTCCCGTACCTTTCGTTACGTAAACATGACGTTAGGTTATAGATATGAACTGCTATTATTTAGTTGGTCTATTATCACTGTCGGCAAATATTTTTTTTAAAACGAAGACGCCTACACAAAAAAAGTAATGGTCAAAGGGGCAATCCTCAGTGACTTTTGTTAATAAAGAGCTTTAATTTCTTGATCGTTACCTTCTAGACAGTGATTAATTTTCGTATCTCGAGTGAGTTCAAAGTGCGATTAGAAAGTTCGGCAGCCTGAGTTATTTTTGTGGAATCAATCACTTTTATGATCAAATTTTTCATCGGCTAATATAGTTATCGATCTAGTTTGATATTGTCCACCCACTCACTCATTCTGGTCATTATTCTCCGGCCCTTATCTGTGCGCTGACAGAGGGCTCGGAGTCGACTGTTTATGATATCGGTCCAAGAGAAAAGAGAACACGTTAGTTTCCATTAATAGTCCCATTTACCTGTTATTTACTAAAGTATTTTGTCCGTAACGTTTGAAGTGGTAGCATTTGTAACAATAATAATACATTCACCTAAGGAAGAGGTCGACTCGAACAGCGAAATACCATTCTCTCTTAACATCAGGTGATCCGCTTGCTGTTTATCTACCTGGTTTCATAGAAAATATTAACCTTTGCAATGTAAATTAATTTAAATTCAAACTTGAATTGTTGTGTCTTAAAAAAAAACATTGTATTCGTGATTTACACATATGCTACGTTGTGTCCAAATCGAAAACGAGCATTAACTTTACGATCGACAATACCCTATCTATCTATTTGGTAATTTCAATAATGTTTTACAATACTTCCTAAATCACCTCTATAATGTAACAGTAAAATACATCTTCATTGTGTTTAGCAGTATCATCAGTAAATGAGTTGAATTCCGTTATCGCATTTAGCTCACGACTTGGCCCCTCGCGTACCAATGCCGTGACTCCTAAAGAAGAATCGTTTCATATAAATTTCTCGGGCTCTATTAATTTCTGTTATATCAAGAGAGTATCGAACAGCTTTAATTAACCTCTCGTCTGTTGAACGTTAATTTCTTTTTAGAATTTCGTCGTCTTCACCATTATCAAGAATGTCTCGTCCATTAACGAATTAGTATAATTCCCTCGTTACAGAGGATTTTACCTTTTATTTCATAGTTTATATCTTTATTACGTACGATAATAAGGTAATTACATTTGTTTTGCATATAACTGGTGATAATTTCAAATGTATAGTAATTAATATTCAAATTAGACAATCTTTTAAGCACGTCTAACATAATATTCATATTGTGTCAACACTTATCACCGATCTATGTTCCGAATGTATGTAAATCTTAATAAAAACTAATTACAGATTCTTTTACGTAACAAATTAATAAACTGATGTAACATAACATGGTTGTAATTAAATTTCAGTTATCCTTACTTGATTTACGTTACGCAGAATATATAAATTACGTAAGACAGAATATTTTTGGTACGGAAGAATTTTTGAGGACCCATAACTTATTCTATTCATCTTCCATCATTGATGTCTTTGGATGTTTTTAAACACTAATTGTAATTAAATTCACATAATAAATTAAATAATACTCCTAACAGATGTAAACTCCAGTAAATTTAAATAAATCCCAAGAAAATATAAAAATGCGGTGTAAAATATCAAACACTGCTCGCAGCATAAAGGCATTGTACACCTGTTAGACTGCAGACTACAGAGCAGTCAGACATAGACTACAGAGCAGTCGGACGTACACCACAGAGCAATGAGACGACAGAGCGCCAAGATAAAGTTGCCAACAAAAACAACAACAACTGACGTGACATAGAAACTGGCGGGAGCGTTAAAATGGCGTCGCTTTATGTAGCGTTCAGTGTACAGCGAGCTTGTCTCGCTACTGTGAATTAAACATTGCACTGTTAAACGATTTAATACAACGTAATGATATTACGAAGTTACTTTATACAAAATAAACGTTTCAGTGGTGTTATTTTCACCATTTGCGTACCTAATTCTGTTGATTTTAAAAGTTAATTTGTATTTTTCAGTAATAATTTTACAATCGTATCATCGTTTTAAAATGGTGAGTAGGTTTCTTATGTTCAGCCATTCCTCCAATAAAAAGATATCTTTTTATATATTTTTATTGGAGCCCTACTTAATTATAAAGCTAGCATCGTAAGGGCGGAAAGCTTTGCTTATACGTTGAGTTACAAGGGGCTTGTTACAACAATCCGTAGATAATTCAAACCACAGACTTGCGAGCAAATTCCTCGTTAAGAATTAACTCAAATATTCCGTGACTAAAGACTAAGCTTATAAATGTAGATAATAAATGACAGTTTACGTTCAATATCTAGTTAATAACACTGTAAACAAAATACTAGTACTTTCTAATTAGACTTTAATTAGACACTTTTGATAGTATATCATTGGTTAGAGGTACGGTCGGCAAAAGCTTGGGTAACATAGAATTTTTGTTAGTTATTCATTGGTACTGACGTAGGATGCTCATCAGTCACGGATAATCTTGAAGATTTATAGTCAACTAAAGGTAGATTTTTGAGACATTAACTTATCTCTGTTTTCTTTAACTGAGATTATGGTCTCAAAAACCCACGATAAATGATATTAGAAAAATCTACATAAAACTATCTCAAGAAGTAAATTTATGTCGTAAAATTAATATTGAATGATGTGACGGAGTTTCTTTACGGATTTTTAATCTTAATTAAATTACTTGAGCCGGGTTTTGTAAGTACTAGTAGATTTTTAATTTAATGATCTATCAAATAATTTTTAAATTCTTTACGTAATTGTACGTACAGAATAATTAAATTCTTCGCCGAGATTAATTTAATATGAATCGGGATTTGTATTCTTCAAGAATATAATTTAAACCCGATTATCTTATTAATTTTAATTTAAAGACTTTTAAGATGATTACATTGACTCAGTTTTTCATTACGATATGATATATATTTTATACTTTCATATTTTTATGTATTCTTCTCTATACTTTCTGAAACTATTCTTAAAAATGTTTTCTTTTTTGGGCGTTACTTTAGTTGATTATTTATATAATAAGTTTGTTTTTTCTGTTGTACAAGTGCTTCAACCGTTAATGCTCATAGTAAAAATGAAATCTATTGTACAATCGGGGAATCTGTCGGTGTTTTACTTTAAAAGCTACAGTCGTTTTGTACACATTAAGACGATGACGCGGAAAAATAACCAATAGGGCGCAGTTTTTAAATGTGTATTTAGGAAAGAGGTAAATAGTACATGGCTAATTGCTTTTTATCACTATCCTGTCGTTCTTTGTACGAAGAGGCGTAGTTTGTCTCGTTGCAAGGAAGAAGGAAAATTTTTCTGACAGTGCAACACCGTGGATTGCCTCGACTGTACATGCCGATATACACTATTGTATGTTATGTTAGCACTAGGTACGTCCGTTACGAGCTAGGATCGATCGGTCTGTCGCCACTCGCTCGCCATTCAGATGTGTAATGAGCGTATAATTGATCAGCGAGCCGCTTGCGGTCGCTCAATGACCACTTACAGATATAATGCCCACCTTTATACATATGCTAATGCAATTTACCCAGTATTAACCGCCTCTATATGGATTAAGTATGAAGTAAATTTATTCAGCTGTTTTCTTGGACGGAAAAATAACTTTCGCAAATCTCTATTCCTTGAGGAGATGTCAAAGACTGCGACTATCTGTTTGTAAGCTCTTAAGACACCTTCAACATTACATTGTTGGGCTATTTGAAACATTTTTACTTTTTCAGTGTAGTTTATTAATCAAAGGACAATTATGTTTTATTGATTAATAACAAAATCAAGATATATGAATATAGCAGTATTTTACATTGTCCGAATACGTAAAATGATCAGTGTCAATTACTTAGTTCATTTCTATACAAGTTTGTGATTAATGTTATTACAACATTTAATTTGTCTTCAAATAGAACTTATCAATTTAATTTTAATGATTAATTCTCGCACCGCGTGAGGTCTCGAGAAAAAAGTAATTGTTTCTTTTTTAAAGCAATTGTCATATTTTTTTTATATTCTCTTCTGGTAATGAATAATTATGTAGGCACGTGATCTGCGACCAGAACTAATGTTATAATGATTCAATCTCTGATTGCTTTATAACTTAACAACTTTAACTATATATATAGCAATTAAGTGTTGTTAGGGAACTTTTGGAAGTGGATAGTTAAGGACAATTACAAGGAAATAAGGGATGATGAACTTTGGTTATTATTATTTTTGTAAAGGTTCTTACTTTCCATAAAATTCCTTGTTTTATTTATTTTTTTATAAATTCTAAGAGTGTAATTATTTGACACGTTATTTGATGTAGTTAAATTAAAAAATACCTCTATTTGTATACTGAGTAATGAAAGTTTTATATGTTACTTATTAATTCATACGTTTAGTAAAAATAACCTCCGCTTTTCTCCATTTCGAGAGACGGAACTTGACGTATGGCGAGCCGCGTCGCTGACTTTTTCTGTCGGGAATTCACACAAATCTATGAATTTATATTTTCTGATATATGTTGCATCACGATGTTTTCCTTCATCGTAAGAACGTCGGATAAACGTACATATGTAAATCGAAAAACACATTGATACATGTCAGGATTCGAACCCAGGACATTTCAAATTACAAATCAAGTGTTTAACCACTGAGCCACCGACGTATGTATGTATGTGGGTGGATTATGATTAATTCAAGTGTATTGAGTTTCAATGCCCCAAGGCTTAGATTGAGATGCCTCTATTAATCGATACTAGAAGTACAAGCTGTCGCTAATCAGTCATCCGCGAATTATCCTAGATCTATTTACATATTAAAATAACTTTGATTTTAATTAATTGGAAAGATTATAGATGATTTATGCGGGATTTTTTTCTCTTACAAAGCTTAGTAATTCCATGCGATCGGGTTGTAACGTAATAAAATCGAATCGCGATTGTAATTCCGGTTCAATCCAAATAAAGACTCGCATAGTTAGGAAAAGCGGCCGTTCGTCGGAAATTTTTGATACAACTCTCGCAGAAATTCGCTAATTTAAATTGTTTCCGAAGTATGGGTTACGGAATTGGGAAACACGATACGAGGGAGGTATACGAGGTGTACACTGCTAAATTTTAATAGTATTTCAGAGAATTGTTTACGTTAAATTAATTCCACGGCTTAGCTATTCCTATTCGCTGTTTAAGTAACTTTATAAGTAGGTTAGGAAAGTTACATCATAATGTGTTCTAATGAAAAAAATTAACATGGCATGGCAAATTACTAATTTTTTAATTAAAAATTGTTAACATTTTTATTATTAACTTTAAGGATTATTAGCTAATAAGCCACAGGTTCGATTCAATGATTTTCAATATATTAAATTTATTCGTCCTTTAACAAAAATATCATAAGCTATTTTAAAAATAACGACTTAAAACTACGTCGATTTTAAAAAATAGAATTAGAAAGTTCAATACGTGCCCTACAAATCTTTACTAACATATTAATGTCAAAGTTGATTTTTTAAAACATATTTGGGAGTTTTTGACGCCCACGTTACTTCGATATACAGCCTCATTGTTTTCATCTCAAGCCCAGACGTCAGCTGCCGAAAATATTGATGAAAGTGTCATTAATTTCGCATATACAAGTCACGGATCAATACAACAAAAAGATAGATTTATTTTTATAAAATAAACAACGATGACGCAGTACCTGGAAGAAATTATCGAAAAAACATTAAAAAATAAAGACTCTCATATAACAGAATTGTTAATATCCTTGACTAATAAAGCTAAGCAACGACGCTTAAGTAATAAGAGATAATATAACTTAAAAAAAAACAATTTCAAACAAAATGCACTCAAAAGTAACGTAAAAAAACAATTTCAAACAAAATGCACTCAAAAGTAACGTAAAAAAACAATTTCAAACAAAATTCACTCAAAAAGAAACATAAAAAAACAATTTCAAACAAAATGCATTCAAAAGTACCATAAAAAACAATCTCAAACAAAATACACTAAAAAGAAACAAAATAATGTCATGAAAACTTCTTTCTTTCTTTCTTCTCTCTTTCAAAAACCCTCTAAACTCTAAAGAAAGTTCTCTTCTTTCTTGTAACATGTCTATATTGTATAATTATTGTTATTTCGCAGTCGGTGTCGGCCGAAGTAAATAGGTGACATTTTATATTTGAGATGTATTAGACATACTTACGTTTATGTCCCTACTTAGGCCGATTCAGTCGAATTGATAACCTCCTTCTTTTTGAAGTCGGCTAAAAAGTAGAGAAAAAGTTGTCAAAAGTGACTGAAAATTATTAGCAAATTATCAATTTATACAGGAACAACAGTGGGCCTAGCGCGAATATTAGTCGTCTCGAATAGAGATCGTTTCAGTAAAGTCATCGACAAAATTTGTATAAAAATTAGTGTAACGTAAACTACACCAACAAATCATACTTAGCTATAATTGACGATGCCCTTAAGAAGGCGCATGTCGCAATATATTCGTGCTAGGCCCTTAAGCGATAAGATCGAGTACGTAAAGCGAAAGTCGATTCGAAGCGACATCTATCGACGTGAGAAATACAAGCCCTGCAGGTGTCCTTTGTGAACTGGATCGTTTCGGAGTATGATTCAAAGTTAAGTTTAAGTTTATTTGACTTGCGAATCCGCGGTTAGTAACCCGATAACTTTGAATTTGTTCTTCATTATACTTTACAATAATCGTTTTCGCTTTTGAAGAATAAGAAATTCATTTTAATGGTCTTACAAAATTATTTGCTTTGTTCAAATTTTTATTATGTTTCGACCTTTATCAAAAAGACTGATAAGTTCCTAGTAAGTTTTAAATTCGATTAGAACATTTTATAATTTCCTTGATTAAGTGATAAGTTAAATTTCGTAATTTATTCGAATTACTGTCAACATTTTGAAAAACTGTTGTTGTGCAAATAATGAAATGAATACGAAAAGTTTCTATCAAAATTGTCACAATCAAGTCTAAGAATCAGGAAGTGTTTTATAACAATATCTTTCTTAAACAGCCTAGAGGACATTTTTCCCACTTGTCGATTGTATTCAACGACACTCAACTATGAAATAGTAAAATTATGAAAATAAAGTAATTTAGTTTACAGCTCGGAATAAATCAGTTGCAATAAGTGGTTGATTAACATAGGAACGACGCAAGTACAGGGGAAGGGTAATTTACTTTTATGATTATTACCTTCAGTAAGGTAAGGTATCGTTAGTCTTGTTACTGTATGGTATACGAGTACCGTTGCACAGGCAAAATGTCTTGATAAATGCATTTTTAAAACATGTGTTCTAAAAACACAAGTTACTTCAAGTAATCAATGCAGTAAATTAGCTTGACGGAGAGCTCTGCTACTGTAGAAAACTATATGCAATTTTCTAAAAGAATCCTTTTGAGTTTTATATAACTGAAAGGATCAAAGGAAACAAGGATCTGTGGAGCATTTAAAGATATGAAAGCCATGAACAGTTAAGCATAATTGCAACCGGTATTGCGATAAAAGTTATAATTAATACCGGCAATATACAAACAGGTCTTAAATTTATGAAAAATTATAACCCAAAAAAATAAACCTACAAAAACTGACAATGATTGTAAATATGCTTCATAACGATAACCTTTTATAAGAGACTGAAATTGAGATTCAGGTTAAATTGACGGAATTCCACGCCATCAGCCAATACAGGGACGTGAGTGCGTTGTCAATAGAGTACAGTGTGGTCTCATATAACTAGCAGTCACGTAATGTTATCCAATTTCCGATTTATGCTCGCTACAGTTTTTTATTCAAAGCTTTTTTATCAACATTTAATACTTTATTGCTTGTTGATCTACATTGATTCATACGACAGAATATATATTCGACAGTTTCATGTTTATTATTGTAATATTTATACATGATACCGAACGTGCAAAAAATTGTTTGACCGGATATGGATTTTGTATTTTTATTGTCACTAAAATTACAAAATAACTGGTACCCCTAGACAAATATTTTTTATTTCATATTTTATATTACAAGATGGCAAACGAGTAACTCCTTTTCCTATGCGTCCCCTCTTTTTAGCCGACTTCAAAAAGAAGGAGGTTATCAATTCGACTGTATTTTTTTTTTATCAAATCTTATTACAGATATTACAGACGTCAGCATCTACAACATCTGTTGGAAGTATGGGTCAGCTCAACCGGTGCAATACCACGACCACACAGAAAAGTGTGAAGTGGATGTGATTACGCGTTTCGTCGATGAGTGTGCATTCCGGAAGGATAATTTTAGTTATCTTTCCGGTCCCATTCTTAAGGCCTCATTATAAGGCCTCCGGCAAGCCTACTCATCAGACGTATGAACTCATGGTTAGTTCGAAATAACAGAAAGGTTAAAAAAATAAAATAAAACTTCGTAAAGGACATAGTAATAAGGCTTTGCCGGTAACAAATTGGCACAGCCTGATGTCAGCTACTGCCTACGAATTCACCAAAGCCAATGTTTGGATCAGCATTATTTCTTTAGTAGGACATTAAAGATCGTACACACGTCGATATTGGAGATTCGGTTTCCTGAGTTACTCAATGAAATTTTATGGTGATTACAGAAGATAACATACATTTTAGAAGATTAGTACGAACACCTCGATATTATCCTTACATCAGGTTTGCACGTTTCTCTTGATGTGGACTATTACATTAAAATACAATGCTTTTATTAGGGAGTTTGTTTTAATATAAGGGGGTTACATTCTCGAATAAGAGAATTTAGTATTTATGTAATTCTTGAGTTTGTTTTTGTGAATTAAATAATAATCTAGAAAACGAGCAATTTTCTCAGCTTTTCTCAGAATATAAGATGTCGTAAATAAAATGAGTAAAATGTGTTATATTTACAATGTTTTATTACAATTTTTTTTTATTTTTGCTGTATTTTTAGAAGTAATTTTGAATTATTGAGCTATAATTATTTAGTTTATGTTATATTTAATTTTAAGATATTCCTCCCAAGTATGGTTGGCGACAGGCAGGCGGCCGGCCATAAAAACTTAAGCCAAAACTTTAAGGTTTATGAAACCTTTTGTGCCGACCCCACGTGAGTGGGAAAAGGCCCTGAAGATGATGAAGTAAAATGAGTAGAAATCATCACCAATCCTTATGCATGTTCTCGTCTACTTTTACTCAAATTTATTGGAAGATAACAAGTTTTTTGATAAATAATACCTATCACATTTAAAACATTTACGACACAAAGGCAATGTCGTGACTGGCAAAACACATTTAAATCATAGATCGCTACAGTCAGACTTACAATAAAATGCTCTTTTCTTTAAACAATTTATAACCATTTATTACCAGGTCAATCCAACCCGGTAGCGGCACGACATTACCTGTTTTTTTTTTTTTTGTGGAACATAAGCAAGTAGAGTAACATGTTGAGAAACAACTGCTGCCTATTATCATCCGCAACAAACAAATGTGTAGATACGTTGCTCACCTTTATGGTTCTTGTTACGTTCAGAACCCGGCCACGTATCGTTTTAGGCATTTTTTCTTTTACAAAACGAGGCGGTCTGGACCACGTTTACAAAAGGTCTTCATAAATATTTTCTAAGGCGAATTATGTCAAGTGTTCTTGAAATTTGGCAAACACTCATTTGGAGTGGCCACAGCAAAACTCTACTCAATCCAATGATATCTCCAAGTTTATATTACGATATCAAATTGTTTTATTGTTCAGAGATGCTGTGAACCATTTATTGTGACTATGTTATTATTTTCTACTTCATTGCTTCTATGGGATAAATTTTACTATAGTATAAAGTTTTTTTTAATCTAAATATGTTCGAAAATATTTGAAAGTCGTAAAACATTTACTACCTTTAAATATTTTCAAGTTCTTCTACATCTGCTTCACATATTTGATTATAATATTGTTTGCAGTACCGACGTCGGACGTGCAGGGTGTGCTAGGCAAGAAGGCATCGCTGCCGTGCGACATTCAGCCGCTGCACGCAGACGACGCCGTCGTCATGGTGCTCTGGTTCAAGGAGTCCGACGGGGAACCACTTTACAGGTCAGTGGGACAAGTAGAGTTACTAAATAATGTTAATAAATAACCACATTAGCAAAATCGTAAACTGATTTAAACGTATTAACTGAAATACTAGTTCGTTGTTTGTTATTATTATTAGATGCCCTTAGGTAGACTTTCTCAAAGATTGCTACAACAATCTCTTGCCGCCCATAACAAATATGAACGAGACATTAATCTTGTTAGAAAACTAACTACCATGACTAATTGGTTGACAACCCTTTATCCTTTATCTCCAAAAGTGATAAATTCACTAAGGAATATTCTTCATATTTGTGTTCACAGTTACGACATCCGAGGTCGTTCGTACACGCAGCCAAAGCTGTGGTCGTCGCCCACTGTGTTCGGCAACCGCGCCTTCTTCCGCGGTGGCGCAACGCCCGCTGTCCTCATGATCGACAACGTAGCCGCCGTCGATGCCGGCGTCTACAGGTGTAGAGTTGACTTTAAGAATTCACCTACCAGAAATCTTAAGGTCAACTTTAGCGTTATAAGTAAGTATAATTGAATAAATAACGATTGGAATAAATATGTGAACTCTTTAGTTAAATAGAATAAGCTTACAAAAACTTAAAGATTTAACGATGCAATTGCATGTAAATCAATCTGTATTCGTAAATGTACAGGAATTTTAAATATTTCTAATTCCAATATTAAATTTATGAAATATAGACCACATATATGTGTCTATATTTCATAAATAACCTTTAATAACACGTCCAACTTGTTAGGTTTTTTTGCTATAGAAAAGCATTACAGTTGTGCTGCATGACGGAGAAAAAAAAATTCCAATATTTTCTCGCAATAAAAACTAACACGTACGTGTTAACTTTGGCCGCAGTCCCGCCGAGCCGGCCGACAATTTACGACGCGAAGCGCAGAGACAGGACCAAACTAGTAGAGCCTTACAACGAAGGATCTAATGTTTTACTCATTTGCGAGGTGGAAGGAGGTAAGTAAATTTTTAACGACCCACTAAAACTACCATTAGATGTAAACATATTACGCATCTAGTATACATTTCTTCAGAAAGTAAAAAAAAAAAACTAATCCGAGGATAAGCAACTGAAGATTGAAGGGAAAGTTAAATGTCTGATATACCCGTCATATTTATCAGATGACCATCTATTATATTCATATTACTTTAAATGCAGAAGCATTTTCTTTCTTGTCAAAAGTCTTGCAATCTTAAGCACATAAACGACAGTTACATTAGCTTACTATCGAATTAGAAAGTCAGACGACCTTAAACAACAACGTTATTTCTGAAATCAAACCATCATTACATGCTTAGATTAGATATTGAATTCACGTAATCTTTGCATTCAAATGTACTATTGAAAAGTGCGCGTATTTGTGACAATGATAAGTAAAAATAAATGTAAATATTTGATAATAAATGTTCA
The DNA here is from genome assembly GCF_912999745.1 of Papilio machaon. NCBI lineage: Eukaryota > Metazoa > Arthropoda > Insecta > Lepidoptera > Papilionidae > Papilio > Papilio machaon. The sequence goes on from NC_060002.1 coordinate 7,472,660, forward strand.
ATATTTACTGTATACATGGATTTCAAATTCCTATTCTATCTTAATGTGTTTTAGGTTATATTTCATTTGATTTCAATAAATATATTTGAAGATATAAACTTTGGTGAGCGTCTATTGTTCGTAGTAAAAGTGTAAAAGTCCCCGCGTGTACAAACATCAATCTTTGTAACGATTGCCAGATTCCTCTATCAGATAGTTTGATGGATCATTTTTTATTTTCCGCGATTAGTGTTTGTACTACTGATTGACATCCCACTAAGTGTATATTGATGCGTTCACTTCTTAGTCTACTTATAATATCAAAAACAATTGCCACAGTTTGTTGTTTAAGAAAATCACATATTTATAAGTGCACTTGTCAAATATTTGCACCATACATTTTGTTTATTTGAACCCAAGGGAAATGCTACGACCAATTTGTCAGTGCATCCAAAAGTACAAAACCAAATAAACATCTAGTATATATTACTAACTGAATATGCGGAATTCCTATAGTGATCATTAATTCATATTTATGGGACATTGGAATAGCAACACCTTTCCCACCCACCAGCTTTGTTTTCTTATCATTTACGACTCGCCATTGTTTCAATCGACTTGTTCCACTCAGACACCTCGAATGAATAATAAATAAAAATAGTTGTAACGTGAATATAATAGGAAAGTAATGACACTGGAATTATGTTGCTATGATTTATTTATTTATTTATTCATTTATTTGCCATAAATAGGGTACAGTTATTAAGGTGTTACAGAATCTTTGAGTGCGGCCTATTTGTTAATATAATATTAACATGCAAAAATTTATAATAATATTAGGTACAGAAAAAATAGTGAATACATAATTATAGGATTTCATAATCATTTAAAGTAATCAATGTCGCTTAATTTATTATTAGTAAAGGTCAAAATTTATTTATTGAATAAAATTGTTTACTGGTCAAATATATAGAAACAAAAAAGAAAACATAGATATAAATTCCATATGAAAACAATTTCCAAAAATGTTCAGAGAAATGCATAAAATTTAGTCAAGGACTGTATTAGACATTGCTAGTATTTGTATTTAAGAATTCGTCAATTGAATAAAATAAATTTTCCATTAGCCAAGTTCTCAGGGTGGCGCTGAACTTATTTTCAGATACATTTTTTATGGAGTCTGGCAGCTTGTTATAAATTGTTCTACACATTGCATAGCAATTTTTTTGAAAACGAGCGCTTTTAGGCACTACCTCAAGTAGGAGTTTATCAGGGTATCTAAGAGTTCTGTCTCTAAAGTCTTTTGCCTGTTTAAATAAATTGATATTGAATTTCACAAATTTGCAAACCTCAAATATGTAAAGGCAAGGTAGTGACAGTATATGTAAAGTCTTAAAATGTGGGCGACATGACTCATGCGGCGCTATACCTATAATAGAGCGTATACATCTTTTCTGTGCAACAAATGCTTTATCTTTGTCAGTACTATTGCCCCATAAGAGTAAGCCATATCTTAGTACCGAATCAACATAGGCGAAGTATGCAGTGATAGCAGTTTTTTTATTTGCAACTTTTCTTAATTTATACAAGGCATAAGAAAATCTATTTACTTTATCGCATACTTTTTTAATTTGTTCTTTCCAAGAAAATTGAGAATCCACTATTAAGCCTAAGAAAGTAGTACTTGAAATATCGTTTATAATTTGGTCATCAAAATGAATAGAAATTTTTTCATTGGGTAAGTTATTGAAGTTTATAATGTGAGTCTTGTCTAAGTTTATTTTAAGATTGTTTTCGTTTAGCCATTTTGTTACCATTGTTAATGTTGTAGTTATATCTAATAGATGATTATTTCTTGTACTTTTTTTGTCAGTAGTGACTATTACAGATACATCATCAGCAAACATTATGGTTCTGAATTTCACTTTGTCTGGTAGATCATTAATGTATATTAGAAACAGTAGTGGGCCCAGGACACTACCCTGCGGAACGCCAGATGTATTTATTATATTCTCGGAATAGTAGGTTTGTGTCTCAAATTGTGAGTTAAGTTGGTTTATTTCTACACTTTGATTCCTATTTGAAAGATATGAGTTTACCCAGTTTAATGCTGGGCCTCGGATTCCGTAGGCCTCTAGTTTACTTAAAAGAAGTTTATGTGAGACGAAATCGAAAGCCTTGGACATATCAAGAAATATTACTGAAGTGTAAAGGTTCTCATTGACATTGTGTAGTATATCTTTGACTAGGTGAAATGATGCGTGCGTGGTCGATTTCTTTTTTTGGAAACCAAATTGGCATGATTTTAAGATATGATATTTTTTGAAAAATGACATGAATTTTTCATGGATGACCTTTTCAAATATTTTAGATATAATTGGAATTAAGGTAATGGGCCTGTAGTTACCTATATCTAATTTATTCCCTTTTTTATGGAGAGGCTTAATGATTGATTGTTTTAATTTTTCGGGAAATGTTCCGGTTTCTAAAGATAAGTTTATTAAGTAAGTCAATATAGGGCTTAAAATTTCTTTACACTCATTTATAACTTTAGTTGTTATTGAATCATAACCTTCTGTGTTTGTCTTTTTCAAATTTTTGATAATATTTTCTATATATTTTTCATTTACTGGTGTCAGGAAGATAGAATTATAGTTAGTATTTTGTATGTCAGGTGTATTTTTAGTTGTTTGGTTTATATTATTAGTTAAATTTATGAAGTACTTATTGATTATATTCGCTATGTCCAAGGGGTCTGTTATTTCTCTTTGATCAGATACTATTTTATTTATTAGGTTATTTCTGTTTATTCCCCCTGTTTCATTTTTTATCACTGTCCAAGTGGCTTTAGTAATATTTTTACTACCACTCACAAATTTTGCATTCATGTTTTTCTTTGCTAGGGCAATACATTTTTTAAGGCGTTTATTATAGTTTCTATATTTACATCGATTTGTGTTTGATTTATTTGTGTAGTATTTATAACGTAGTGTTCTATTTGTTAAGCAACTCTTTTTCAGGCCTTTTGTTATTCATTTAAACTTGTTGTGTACACCATTAGTAATTTTGATTCTAATAACTGGAAAGCATAGTTTGTAAAGCAAGCAAAAGTCATCATAGAATTTGTTAAATACTGTGTTAAGATCCGATTGTAAAAAATATTTTTTTGTTGTACAGAAGGTGGAAAGATATTTTTTGAATATACCTAAGTTTTTTTTACTGTAGTCTCTTTTAAAAATGTAATAAAAATCATTTGATTTAGATTTTTTTTCCTGGATGTTGAATTTAAGTACTTGTGCTGTGTCATGGTCTGAAAGCCAGAGTTGTAATACAGATCCAACAGCATCTGCAATGCTACTTATGATTAGATCTAAACAATTGTTTCCCCTTGTTGGTTGTCTTATATGTGCGTGGAGGTTATATTTCTTTATAATATCTTCAAGTTGTATTGTTACTTGATTAGATTCTAAAATATTAATATTCATGTCACCAGCAATAATAATTTTACATTTTTGATATTTTATTAAACATTTATGTATAAATAAGTCTAATTTATTTAAGAAAATGTCAATATTTAATTTTGATTTGGAGGGAATCCTGTATATGCAAGCAATTATTACTCTATAATCAGTCAGATTTATTGTGCAGCATTCAAAATGATGTAATGTAGCCAGATCATCTAAATAGGATAGTTTTGTATATTTTAAACCTTTTTTTACCAGGATACAAGTTCCCCCTCTTTTTATTGACCTAGAATAATTTGTGGCCAGTTCATAATTTTCAAGATTAATATTTTTTTCCTGACCAGATTTAACGAAGGTTTCCGTGAGGCAGAGGATGTCTGGGTCGATACTATCTTTTATCTCATCTAGGGTTATTTCTAGTATTTCTTTCTTAGATAATATGCCGTGTATATTTTGATGTAGGAGCGTGACTGGTTTACTCATATTAGGAACGAAAAAGATCTTTTTTTGGGAACGATAGTAGGCGAGGTAACAGTGGATGTCTGTTTATCCATTACGATTAGATCTGTTTGTGTGGCTTGTAATTGATTTGCTGTTAATACTTTTTTTAGTTGCTGCAGTATATTTATTAGTCCCATTCTGTTTAATTTTCCGGTCCTAGGCGCGAACATGTCTAGTGTCAGTGTTTCATTGGAGTCAAGTACATAAGCGTAATTATATGTTTTAGCGTCTAGATATAATAGCGTGTTGAAAAATTCTACTCGGCAATTAAAAATCTCTGTACCGCATGTATATGTTGGTAATAATATTAGGATATTTGTGTTTTTTATACTTTTAAGTACGTCGCGAGTGTAATAGACTAGATCTAGATAGTTTATAGATGTTTCAAAATCAGAGTCACCTATAACAACTACACAATAATCACTAAGAGTGAGCTTTTCAGTTCTCTTGGAAAAATCATGAAGAAGTTGTTTCAGTCCTACATTTGGTGTAACAAAATGACAATAATCATATTTGAGATCAAAGTCGAGTCTTTTTAAATTTTCAATCATAGAATTATGGTTATTTGTACTCAATATATGTAGTTTCGGTTTTTCAATCTTAGGCTTAGGTTTGGGTTTGGGAGGTTCTTCTTGACGCCGGAAAACCGTACGTTGACTTTTTGCAGGACCATTGCTACAAGACTTTTCTCTTCGTTCTTCAATCCGTCGTGTATGGCTAATTGGGGTTGTTTGTAGGCATTGACTTCTGTTTATTGGTGTCTCGTTATTGTTTCCGGGTTTTATTTTATTTAAATTTTTCCGTTTAGGTGTTTTACATATGGATGTAAGAGTCGATATTTTCTTGTTTAGTTTCTCAATTTCCTTTTTTAGGGTAAAGTTTTCAGATAGTAGTTTGTCAACTTCTTTCTCTGATTTGAGTAAATTTATCTGTAAATTTTTATTAACTTCTAGTAACTCAATGTAATTTTGCTCTGTATTTTTTAGGTCTGGACAACTCTTATTTAGATTTAGAATTTCTGTTTCAGATACAGTAGATTCCTCATATTCCGTACACAATGATTCAAATGAGTTATGGGTCGAAACATTAACTACAACTTTTTTACGTTTTGTAATGTTATTTTCTTCTGATCCTAGCGTAATTGGCAGGACCGGACGCGTTGATAATGGTGTGCTGTGGATATTTAATGGTGTAAGGTTGCACTGGCATAGGTAGCATTTCCATTTGACTTTCGTTTCAGTAGTCATAAGATAGAATCTTTTTTCAGAGACGCTTGTACATTTAAGATGAAAAGTTTTCGTACATTCACTGCATATCAGCAGTTGTCTGTTGGTGATTAAATCATTACACTTGCAACAGATTTTATCCATTTCCTTAGTTTATTATTACCTTTTTTTTTGTTTGAGATATACAACAAGTCGAGAAAAACGTAGCGGAAAGCGTTGTCAAATATCAGCAAGTAACGATTGTTAATCTATGTTAAATTTCCGAACGTACTTAATTTGTTAATCTGTGCTTGTCAATGTCATAGTTAAATAGAATCAGCTGTTCTATGAGTGGTCAAAAATTACACATTCATATACATTTTTCAAATTTGTTTGACCAATAGTTTCAAAAGTTTTTATGTGTGTGATATATTTTCAAAATATCGATTGAACATTGTTTTTGGTTACAAACTTTTAAAAAATATCTTTCTTCTACATAAACACATTTTCGAAACATTTTCAGATGGGTATTTTTTATCTCTAAATACTTATAATTGGTTTGTATTTAAAATTTTCAATCGAATATATTTGTTTCATTCACATAAGTTTAAATAGATTCTTCGAGACACTGAGCAAATAATGTTAACCACCATCAAATATTTTAATATTGCTTTACTTGGTATAATTTCATATTAAAGAAAATAATAAAAATTTCAAGTTCATAAAATAATAACAAAGTTTAAAATTATGTAAATTCTTGGCTAGCCACTTTATTAATTTTGACCGTAAAACAAACTGTACAAAATTTGGTTAAGTAATAAAATCGTTTGAAAGTCAATTTAATAATGTAGGATTCAGAGTTCAGTTATTTGAAAATTTAATGAGTAAATGGTAACAGTAATTTAGTTGATTAAGAATTTGCCTTAATAACCTACACGTAACAATATAATTAGTTATCTAAGGGACAAAACTCACATCTTACGTTGTAGTCAAACACCAAGAATGATTCTTTAGTCCTAATAACTGTAATTGTAATGTAATTTTATTTAAAGAAAATAATATGGACATCTGCGATTCCTCTGGTATTGCAGATGCCCATGGTCGTCGATGAACACCTTGGTGTTTCCGCTGCTCGTTTGCCCCGTTCTCTTATATAAAAAAAATATATATAAACGCTTCTAACCTAGAGCAGTATTAAGATGATAAGATCATTTGTCGCGATTCTGCCACACATCACACTTCTTCTAGATTCATAAATCTATTAATATGCCCGTCTGTTAAGAATCACCATTAGATATATTATATAAATCTTTATTTCCCAGGTGTACCAAGGCCGAGGGTGACCTGGTATTTGGAGAATGTTGTGATAGACGACTCTTACGAGCAGCGCCCCGACGGCATCACTATCAACACTCTCACATTCCCAAACGTTGGTAGACAGCATCTCAATGCGAGGCTCGTCTGTCAAGCTTCAAACACTAATCTAGCGCCGCCCGAAACCAAAGTACTGATCTTAGATATAAATTGTAAGTATTTAGAAGATAAACAATTTTTATAGCAATAGCTTCTCCAAATACTAAGTTTCAAAGAGTCTATTTTAACTTAGTAAGTAGCGCGCGTGGATTTAAATACATGTCAAATGAATTCACAAAGCCCTTTATAGTAGTTTGAATAACAGTTTCACTAATATTTTAAATGAGAATGTTTAGATGGATGGATGGATGTTTGTTTAAAAGTATCTCCAGAACGGTTCAACGGATCTTGAATAACACTCAGGCTCAGAACACTCAAATTAAGTTTTCTTTTTTAATGGCACGCGGAATGAGTCGCGGGCTTAATAGATTTTAAATAAGATTTTATTATTCTTTAGGAACGGAAGTAATTAGTGTGTTAACTTGCACTAATTTAGTATTCAAATATGCGACGTGTAACATTAACAGCATGCCAGGCACTGTAATAAACTTATTCACAACACTAATGTCATTGCAACTGACGGCTTACAAAGCAATATGATCGATTATGTGTTTAAAAGTACAACATATTGTTAATTTATAACGATACTAACTTTATTCCTTATAGTGCTTTTCGGAAAATAAATTAAAAATTTGTTAAAAGATCATCTATACAATTTTACTAACCTACTATACATATATCACTTTAAAATTAAGCCTCATCTTAATATATTTAAATTCATATTTTGTTGCAGTAAAACCGATTACGGTAACGATATTAACGAAAGAAAAGCAAGTGTCCGCCGACAAGAGGTACGAGGTGGAGTGTAAGACGACCGGTTCGCGGCCCGAGGCGACTGTCACGTGGTGGAAAAACAATAGACAACTCAAGCGGATGGCGAAAAACGTGAGTGAAGTCTTTGTCTATCCGCACGTCTCCATTGTCTTAATTAATAGATTCCTTTCCACTTTTTCCACGAACCATAATGACTGTGTCGTCCTGTCCTTCATTGTTTCTGTAATGTTTTTGCGAATATAAGGTCGTTACTGCGGCTTCTTTCGCGATGTCGTCTCCTTTTTGTTGCTTTCTTATCGCTTTGTTTCCTTTTTGCGAAACTTTGAATAGAGAGTCGCTTTTTGAAGTCTTTGTTTTGAGTGCGGCGCTTTTTTTGAACGCTTCTTTCTTTTTTAAGATTTATTTTACTTTTGTGAACAATTGTAACTTTTTATTAAAGTGCTGTATTTTTTAACTGCTGTTTGTTTGAGTTAAAAATTTTCAATGTGATTTTGTCATTTTTAAGGACATCGTTTCACAAAAAAATTGTCGATTGGAACATTTTGTCGATGTTATGTAACAGCTAGCTTATGTGCTGTATTAAAAATTGCGGAGGAAAAAGAATATTTTAGGCAATTAGCTGTTACATTGACCAGACAAAATCCGCAAATATCAACTGCACGGAATGTAATTTTGTGTATTTTTAAGTTAATTATCTTGTCAGTTTTCTGAGAACAACGAAACGCTAAGTGTGCTGAGCCTGGTGCCGGCTGTCGAGGACGACGGACGACAGCTGACCTGCCGCGCGGAGAATAAGCACATACCTGACTCCGCCATTGAGGACAAATGGAGACTTAACGTACACTGTAAGTATTCTTTAATAAAAATTAATAAAAGCTGATTTTAATAAACATTCCGAATTCAAATTGTTCCAAAAACATCGTAGATTTTGACAATTGTACAAACGCAAACACTTTTGACAGCTCCGGCCTAATACTTAATACATTTTACAACCAAGATCTAGATAAATAAAGTTTGTATCACAAAATAATTAAAAGAATTCATGGCCGCGAAATAAATTCGATACATCCCGGAAAAGATTTTAATAAATCTCTGGTGATGACACGTCGACCACAAAGATTGAGGACGAACTTGTCGTACTACTCGAGATAATCCTCAAACTCCGAGATATTAATAATTTGTTCCTTCTCAACTTTATATTGCTTCATAAATTTTAATTAAATGCTCTTGTTGGATTAGGGACGAAAATAAAATTTGCTCGATGTGGTTTTATCTACATCACCAGAATTATCCTAAGGCCCAGTGACAGGGAACATAAATTAGCGAAATGTCTACATAAACGTAGTATATATTTTTCTTTGTGCCACGGATATCCGAATGCTACAGCTACAACTAAGAATATTGAAAGCACTGTGAGGCTTCACTTCTTTTAATTAATAAGTAGATATTAATGGAACCATAAAATCATAGTTTTAATTAATGTACGTAGAAATATATTTGCGTAGAAATATATCAGTGCTTTGTTTAAACTTTGATTTCGTCTGTACTAATTAATGGCTATTATAGTTTGAAAACTTTAAGTTTTGTTCTAATCAAAATTTTAATTGTATTTAATTTTGCCAACCTATTTTAATTTATTTGAATTTGTCTAAATTACGCTGTTGATACTTTCCATTAATCGATTGTTAAGGATCAGGTAAGAGTGACCATGTCAGAAGGCTTGAAGGCTTTTTATGTAGCTAGTTTTATATAAAGTAACGTATTCCGTCAAGTCACATAAATGAACAATAGGTTGTCCCTGAGAGGATAAAGCATTTTAATCAAATCGTCTTGTTACAGATGTGCCTATCGTTGATCTCAAGATGGGATCCAATTTGAACCCTAACGAGATAAAGGAAGGGGACGACGTTTACTTCGAATGCACGGTGAAGGCGAATCCCAAGACACACCGATTGGTTTGGTTTCATGACGTAAGTTTGTGGCTTTTTTAATTTTTTTTTTTTTTTTACCACAGAGATACTGATTTTTCTCGTAAACTCATCTCAAATATTTTACGGTTTTGGGAAACCCCTGTTATTCTGCCTTCTCCTACTCGTCGTTTTTATTTTTCATTATCGTACACCCCCGCCGGTTCTGAAGTGGATGCCAGGACATTGACCTGGACATCACTGGGAGTCACTGCTAACCATTTATCAGTGTTCTTGGATATTATTTTGTAAATAACTTTACATTCATTATCTTCTGTAAAAAATTAAAATGTATGTTACAAATACGATTAAATTTGGTGCTTCAGTGAGAGATAAATTCTGTGCATATCTCTTTTAGTCGTAAACAACGCAATATACTGGAGAAGTCGTGCAATATCCAAGCATTCGCTATAACGAGTCTCGTATATCAGTTTCTCAGTGTACCAGCTGTTTATTTAATTTAGTACTAACTAAGGTGTCGGAGTTACTTACGGCATATATCACGAACTATCATCATAGTTAAATGAATGAGCCAAGACGGTTATAGTAATACGTCTGCTCTTTCTATTATTTTAACGATTAATCTGATAAAATATTTAATATTTTTGTGGTGACATAATCTGAAAAACAGTTGCTACGCTTTATTATATTATACTAAACGAACAATCACTTTTACACTTTTACAATTGTAAAAAGTATACACAAAATACAGATATCTCACTCCATAAATTATTAGGTTAGGTTAGTTAGGCAGTGTTAGTTTAAAATTAGCACCCGTTGACTAGTATTCAACATTTTATCAGTTTCCTTTGTTCTCAGAACTCCGAGATCTTCCACAACGAGGCGTTAGGCGTTATCCTGAGCGCGCAGAGCCTGGTGTTGCAGAGCGTTACGCGGCGCGCGGCCGGCGACTACGCCTGCATGGCTGCCAACAGCGAGGGCAAGGGCACCAGTAACCCCGTCACGCTGCAAATACGATGTAAACACCAGCATTCTTAATGTTTTGTTAGATTATATTTAAGAGTGTCGTTGGCTCAAGGGTAGAGCACTTGACTTGTAATCTACAGGTCCGGGGTCCAGATCCCGTCGTGTACCAATGTGTTTTTCGTTTTTCGATTTTCGATTTACATGTTTACATTTATCCGACGTTCTTTCGGTGAAAACATCGTGATACAACCTGCACATATCTGCAAAGAAATTCAAAGATATATATGAAGTCAACCAACCCGCACTACCACCGTGGTTGACTATAGCCTAGTCACCCCTGAATTAGGGTAGGATTGGAGCCCCTCTGTGGGGACGTAAAGTGAACTGATGATTTCGTATGTAGTATGAATAAGTTTCTTTGTTATCTGTAGAGTGTGTTAGCTGAATCGAATTGTACGCGATCCCGTAACCCCATCGTGCAAATTAAACATGCGCGCGGACAAACTTTATAAGCTTAATTTGGGTCAACATTCGAAAAACAGTTGACTTATCGATTATCGACTCATCGATGCAATCCTAGAAAAAAACGTCACCACGATAGTATTTCCGTAAAAGCACTTAACACAGCAAACTCTGAATCGCAGTGCAATTTGGAAGGTAATACCGGCAAATACTAGGCTGAGGCGGAACTAGCGGAGCACTCCCGCAAAGTGGCGTTAAGTGTGGGGCGAGAGCATTACCGGAGATTGCGCGGATACATTGCCGCGCCGCTAACTGAGAATTATATCGCCAGCTTACTCAGCCCGCAATGCATATAACGTAATAAAATTTTACAGCGGACAGTTGCGACGCTCCCAGATAAATAAAAGCATTTATTGTCGGAATTTAAAGCAGTTAAACTATACAATTTATAACTTAGAACATCTTGAAATTTATACAACAAAGGGTTCGTTTAATAAAATTATTAATTTGTTAAATTTATTCTGTTTTCACGGAATGTTGCGACAATTCGTTTTGTCGTCTATAATAAATATGTTTTTATTGCTCACAGTTTCTCGCGGTGTCTGGATTTTTTCGGAATTGTTTTTGAAAATAAATTCGTTTGATACTTTTTCTTAAAACATTCAAAGTTCCTCTGAGGTCAAGACTATCCTGAAAGATATGTTTACGATTTAATATATGTAGTTTCTATTAGGTCCTTACATATGAAATTGGCGTTTTTCGTACTGGCCACTTTAATCACGAATTTCTCCTCTTTGGTAAGGAATTACAAATTCAAATTTGTACAGCTATAGACTCATGTATTTGTGGTTCGATGACCGTCATTCATTTGTTTTTTTTCTTCTGTTTTTTTCTGTTTGCGTCACTCATTTTACAAAATGGAAAACTTAAAATATCGCATTATTTACGAGTACGAGTTCCGCCGTGGCACTAGTGCTGCGGAAACGACTCGAAGGGTGAATGATGTGTATGGCGGTCGTGTTGCAAAAGAAAACACAGTTCGTTTTTGGTTCCAACGTTTTCGTTCTGGAAATTTCGATCTGCAGAACAAGCCCCGTGGACGGCCTGAGACTCAAGTTGATAATGAAGAGTTGAAGGCTATTGTGGAAGCGGATCCATCGCAAACCACGTCCGAGTTAGCTGCAGGCTGCGATGTTAGTGATAAAACTGTTTTAATTCACTTGAAGCAAATTGGGAAGATTAAAAAGCTTGAAAGGTGGGTACCTCACGAATTGACTGAAGCAAACCGGCAAACGCGCGTCGACTGTTGCGTTACATTACTAAACCGGCACAATAATGAAGGTATTTTAAACCGAATCATTATCTGTGATGAAAAATGGGTTCTTTACGATAATCGGAAGCGCTCAGCGCAATGGTTGGATCCTGGCCAGCCAGCCAAATCCTGCCCCAAGCGAAAATTAACCCCAAAAAAGTTACTTGTAAGCGTTTGGTGGACTAGTGCCGGTATTGTTCATTACAGTTTTCTCAAATCTGGCCAGACTATTACGGCTGATGTCTATTGTCATCAATTGCAATCCATGATGGAAAAGCTAGCGGCTAAACAACCTAGGCTGGTCAATCGCTCCACGCCACTGCTGCTTCACGACAACGCTAGACCACACACTGCGCAACAGACGGCTACTAAATTAGAAGAGCTTCAATTGGAAAGTCTAAGACATCCTCCGTACTCCCCGGACCTTGCTCCAACAGATTACCATTTTTTTTCGAAATTTAGATAACTTCTTGCAAGCGAAAAAATTCAACTCCGATGGGGCAGTCCAAATCGCCTTCAAAGATTTTATTGATTCCCGTCCGACTGGTTTTTTTAGTAAAGGGATCAATGAACTACCTATGAGATGGCAAAAGTGCATAGAAAATAATGGTTAATACTTTGATTAATTAAATATATTATATTAAAAAATATTCGACTTTTTGTTCCTCCCATACAAAACGCCAATTTCATATGTAAGGACCTAATATTTATGCTTCGGCAATATTAAAAAAAAAACGTTGAAAATGTCATACAAAAAATAGTCAATTACTTTGTCAGCCAGGATTTGGCGATTATTTAGGGGTTGCGCATTGCGGACATTAAAGCCTTTTCAATAAAATGTAATACATTAAGAGTCACCATACATTAGGTATCATGAACTAAATATTACGGAGGTAAATATACAAGCAACGAAAATTTTATATTTCAAATGTGACAATAAATGTACATACTGCCACACAAACAATAAGAATTATCGTTTAAACCGCAAACATGTTTAGCCATGTTTATAATCTTATAAGTTGTTCACGTGACAGAAAATGCAATTTACCCGCTGAGCGGTTGAGGAACTAACAACGTCGGTTAACCAGATGTCTCTGGAGGCATTAATTTTCTAATTAAACTGCCAGCACACAGTAATTATCTTAAGGAAGTAACGCAGCCTCTTAAGCGCCGTGATTATTCTACAAAGTAAGTGATCCATCAATCTCTGCGTCTCCGATAATTTATTCCGTTGTTTTAAGGAATTTCTTCAACCGCTACAACCTTGGTGAAGTTTGTATCTAGTTTTATAACGAGCCCTTGTTAAACGTCGTATTGTTAGCATGGAATTGCTTTATTGGAGTTGGAGTTGTTGTTTTGAATAGTTTCTGGTTTAGTTATTGCGCTCATTGAATTCGTTTTATATTGTTCAATGACGTTTATTATTCATGGTTATCGAGTTGATATACTACGGTTGTTTGTTTCGAAACAATGAGTGTTGATTGTTTACAACTGTATTTAATTAAGTAACATTAATAACGGAGTTTGGGTAGAGTGGCACACAAATATCGCCTCTACAATTTCTGGTCTCCCGGTACTTTGTTTTTGAATTCATTTAAATATCTAAATTATTTTTATGTCGATTAATTAGTCCTGTTGTACCCAGACGCCCCAGTGTGTGCGGAGAGGAAAGACAACGAGTTATACGGCGCACTAAAGCATGAGACAGTCTCGCTGCACTGCGCGGTCGACGCTAACCCAGCACTGGTCTCCTTTCATTGGACATTCAACAACTCAGGGGAACAGACAGACCTACCGCCCAGGTAACATTGTACGGACTTATGTGATGTGTACTGTCCACTATTTCATTCCAAGTCCTATAACCTTAAATGTATCGTACGGTACGTTTTCGATTTTCACAAGGTACAAAACTCTCAAAAAATTTATATTCTTACCTTGCTCGAAAATGTTTTACGTGAAAGCAAAGTTGATAATTTAAAAAAGACCGTAATATTGACTTTTTAATTTATTTTCTCTTTTTTTTTAAATATTTAACTATGTTCACATTTTTATTTTACCATACTTTGTGTTTTGTTTGGCTACCATAAATATTCACATTTATTAATCGAGGGGGAAAACCTTTTTTAAGAAAACTTTCATCTATACGGAGGCTATCTTTTTTGCATTCTTGATTAACTTCCACAAAGTTGAATAAGAATGATCGAAGCTTCTACTAAAAGGAGTCTTCAATGTGAATTTTTTATTTTGCGATGCGAGATAGAGCACGTTTCCTCTTAGGATAATAAGTAATCGTAATTCAATTTGTTGATCAGTATTAACTTTTATACAATAACTTCTACGAGTATTAGCAAGTGAATAGTGAAGAAAATCTGAGATAAGTTTATTCAGTGAACATTCTAAATTATTTAGAATACAATCGTATGATTTTTGTAAGCAATTAAAATATTTTTCTGATCGAATATAAATTAAGCCGTAGCCAAATGTACACTTAGTAAAATTTCTTATAATTTAGATTGTACAACAGCCACGGCAACATGTCCACCCTCAACTACACGCCGACCAGCGACATGGAGTATGGCACGCTGGCCTGCTATGGCGAGAACTCCGTAGGCCAGCAGAAGGTGCCCTGTCTATTCCAGCTCGTCATAGCTGGTACGTTAGTTTAAAGAGTAATCTTGATTGTGGCATAACATATCGTATCTTTCATTAAACAGATCCAATTGTTAGTCTACCTGGCGTTTATTACAGGCACCTATTTCATTTTTACTTCAAGCTTAGAAATTAAATTTTATGGTTTAACTTTGTCGACAATTTTTTTAATTTTTTACTATATCTGAGAATTAAAATAACAACATTGTTAACAAAAAGTTTGTGAACACCGAGTGTGATATTTTGGGTACATATGTATATTATTTTAATATAATTTTTATAGTCCACTTTAAACGTAATTATTTTATAGCAAGTAATAGTCGTCTTCCGAGGGCACTTTGTTACCTCGTTGCGCCGGGGAAGTAATTAAATGTAATGCGCTCCTTGTTGCTAAAATTAAAATCTGCTTAACAATATAAAACAAACTCCAAATAAATTCACTATTAAACAAATTACCTGAATAGAAAATTGTTATAAAATTTCCATTTGTAGATCACTAACTGTCGCCCGCGACAATGTCCGTATTACATTAAAAAAAAAAGAGCTAATAAGTAGACTATGTATTGTTTCAGACTATGATCTACATCGGTGCCAAATTTCATTAAAATCCGATAAGCTGTTACGGAGATCCATCCAAACATTCGCATTTATAATATTAGGAAGAAGTAAGATTTAAATCTTTAAAAATAGGAAGACGTTCTCAATTCATTTATAATGACTTATGCACTTTTTTGAACAGCATGGATTTTTATGTAACATGAACAGTTTGACCAGCACTAAATTTCCAGTGCTAATACTATTTTGTATATAACTTAGGTCGGCCACTACAACTGCAGAACTGCTCTGTGGCGAACCAGAGTGTAGACGCGCTATATGTAGAGTGCGTGGAAAGCTTCGACGGTGGCTTGCCGCAGACCTTCCTTCTGGAGCTACTGGAATTACCTTCGCTTAAGGTCAGCTTTACCGAATTAGTAAGATCATGCTACCATTACATGGCAGAAGTCGAGTGTCAAAAATTAAATGCTTTTGTTTTATGTTCTGATAAATGAAGTGGACCTTCGAATTTATATCTGCTTGTCTATATAGAGATTTACTACAGATAACTGTCCTAAACAAAACTCTAAAGTTCAATTCGCACTTCAACTTTTTTTGTCTCTCTTTCATGGAGTATAACTTCTCTTCGTCCGACAAATACTTCTGTAGCAGCAGTTTAACAAAAACTGTTGGCTCTTTTACCTTCGTCTAAAAAATCAAATCAATATTCATTTAATTATGATTAAATTTAGGTGCGCTACAACGTTACGACGAGCCGCAGCCCGCCATCGTGGGAAGTGCGCGGACTGCCTGCAGGCGCGCGCTACCGGCTCGACCTGTACGCTGTAAACGCGAAGGGCCGCAGTGACGTCACCACCATAGAGACAGTCACGCTCCGGGGTCAGGCCAAGTACACTGGTCAGTACTGCAGCTTTGTATAATATAAATTTCCCTCAATGTATACATCTTTACACAATTTACGTTTAATGAAATACTTTTTAGCGTTGGTGGCTCAGGAGTTAAGCACTTGACTTGCAATCTGCATGTCCTGGGTTCGAATCCCGACAAATACTAATAACTTTTTCGATTTACAATGTACATTTATCCGACGTTCGTACAGTGAAGGAACCTATCGTGAACCTGCACATATCTGAGAAGAAATTCATAGATATGTGTGAAGTCAACCAACCCGCACTTGGCCAGCATGGTTGACTATGGCCTAGTCACTTCTAACTTGTGGTAGGCTCCGAGAACTACGGTGGGGACGTATAGTGAGCTGATGATGATGAAATAAGTTTAATGTTACCTAGTAGAGTTTCATATAAAAGTACTCAATAATTATAGACAATTTGTAAGTAACAATAAAATAAATCACCAACAAAAACTCCCACAGTGATATCTGATAACCGCCAACATAAGTTTAGTTCACGGTTAAAATATTTATATTGTGTGTGGAGCGGCAATATCACGATACCGACAACGTAACTTGCGGCCGCGGGTCACGCCAGTCGCAATAGACGACTTCATTCCGTGCCAATGTAACACCAAAAGATTAACATTGTGTATACAAAACATGTAATTTTATGAGACCGAGGAGAATCAGAACTAGTAACAACAGAAGCGACTTCAAAATCTACGATTGATACTCAGAATAAAGTAAAGCAGAGGTACTTCTGATGACTGACCGTGGGTTTTCACTGCAGAATAATTAATTACTGAAATATATTGTTATATCTCTTATTCTCGCTGCACTGAAATAACAATATGGATCTTACAGTAGTGGATACATACGTGATGAGAATCTACCGTTGCTTTTCTTTCGCATCTCTCCTCAGAATGGGTTATGGTCACTCGTTCTCTTACTTACTAGTGTGTCATCATCCTTATTTTGCAATAAAAGTATGTATACATTTACACGCTAAAACGCCAAGCTTATTTAACTTTTGCTAACTGCATGTGTTTACTAAAATAAAAACACTATAAAATCGTTTCATGAATTCCGAACTATAAATAGTGCAATTTAAAGTGTAGCTGCAGTGAACTAAGCCATTCGCTTTGCGTGTCGTTCAGAATTGGCAGGCGATCGTGTGCGGGGCTCTCTCTTAATACTTCCAACATTGCGGATATTTATTATTTAACACAGCATTAAGCCATTTTGCATATCGCACGGAAACACTCGCAGAAATAAATTCTTGTTGAAATAGTGACTTCTCTAGTTGAAATATGGTTTATAGTGTCTACTATGCTAAATGTCTTTTACTTTAATTTCTTTTTAAAGCTCTCCTTTAATTAATAAACATTTTGGTCATACTATCTTGTTGGAAAAGTAATGATTTCAGTTGTTCAGTTTGAACTCTTATAAGATTATTAACTGAGGACTGATGGATTTTGTTAGTATCAAGAATTGCTCTGATTTGCAATTAAAATCCATACATACTCGTATATACTTTGATTACAGAAATATGGAAACGAAATTTTTAAAATGAAAAGCTATTTAGGTAAAATAAAGCAACCCTCGTTGTGTAGAATAGAGTGTAATTAAAATTTATGTTTGAAAATAACATACGCTCGACATAATTGTTCTCGATTAGCGGCCGCGCGACCTAATGTTACAAAATTTCCATATTAATGGAATGTGCCCGTGCTGTATAGGAGACGTAAATCAACTCAGCTTTCCCTTTGGCAAACAGGAACACAATATCTCTTTACGAATCATGTAGACGAGACGAGGGATATTATTATTAAAAATGATACACCCTAAATAAGTATCAGCAGATGCGGGAATGTTCCATCTCGGCCACTGAAATCACTACCAAGATGACAGTGAAGTTGTCAGTACTTGAATCGACGAGTGAGGTCTCTTAAATCAGACTTTTCCCCTTTGCTTCAAAGCTGAAATTAATTCGAGGAAGGGGGGGATGGATGATTCCTGGAAAAATATTTCTATGTTTTTGCTAAATAGCACTATTAGGGGAACTTAATTGGCCTTGGAATTAGTTTTCAGGATCTCTCTTGAAATGTTGGATAAAATTAAACTTTTAATTCATGTTGCCGGCGCAGGCGAGAGCAATGCGCTGGGCATGTCGCCTGTTCTCGCGTCGGTGGCGGCGATGTCGGCGCTGCTGGCCAGTGCGGTGTGCGGCGCGCTGGCGGTGCTATACCGCAGACACGTCGCGCGCCACAGGCACTTGCCCGCCAAGCACGCGCCCTTGAGGTCAGACATCATGCATTTATACTAGAGATTTAGCTAGCCTTGGAGTTGCCGAAATTCAAGCCCTCACTACTAAATGTTACATTCTACTTCAATTTACACCGAACTTACCTAACACTGTCCATTGCTGGTGAAGAAGGCTACTAAAATAAGTTTCTCTTCCTCCAGCGAAGCAATGTACGGCGAGCGCGCGGGGCAGTGCCCGACGCCGGTGAAGTCGGAGCCGGCGCTGGCCAGCCCGGGAGAGGCGCGCGGCCCGTTGCTGCGTTCGCCAGACTCCAGGGAGGCGGACGACGCCGACCCTGACATCATACCTAGTCTTTATGGTTAGTAGGTACATATTTATTCAATCCTGTATCGCTTTTGTACTACAATAGGTATTGAAAAATGATGTTACTTATTTAGAACGGAGGCCGGTTTCGAACGGCTACATGAGTCTGCAGCGGCCGCCGACGGCCAGCAAACCCAGTAATCCGGGCGAGGAGTCCGAGCCTGACGCTGCCGGCTTTTACGCCGACCTCAGGAAAAAAGATTATAAGATACCTTTAACTAGTGTGAGTATCTCTGACGACAAGAAACTTGTGATGGAACGTGAGCGCAGACTATAATCAGCTTTTTCCTTCCAGTCGTACCATAGTTTAGGGCGCGCGCATAAAGGCGGCGTGGCGTGCGGGGCGGGCGCGGGCGCGACGGTGACGTCATCGCTTACGGCGCACCGGTTACGTCCCGAGGTCGTGACGACGTCGCACCGCGTTCAGGAGAGTTGTATATAAGACCACATATTGGAGGCACTGCAAGACATTTTGATATCACTTTATAATTGTCAAACGTTTTACAAATGTACTCTCTTAATTGGAAATGCGAACCCTTCCCGACCCCGCAGCCCTTTCGAAGGTCGTCTAACTCGACTACAAGTCTCAGTATCTTATAAAATAAAAAAAAAATAAGTTAGTTTTGTGTTATAAATCATATTGCTGTATTTTCTTTACAATGTTCTCATTCATACAGCTTTTATTATTATAGAATTTTTAAGTTCTTTGGAGTTTCTTATTTCTTTACATTTCTCTTGTATATTCTTACATATTTTATGTCTTGTCTTAACAACTTTGTCATGACTTGTGTCACGTTCAATGTATGCTATTAAAATATAAGAAATTGTTGTTCATTTACTAACTTTTATATCCAACATAAAATCAGTATTGTCCTTGAGCATACAAAAAGAATTTGTCTGAGGATAATTGAACAAGTTTTAGTCATCAAATCACAGTCTTTCTGCCACAGTGACTGTGGTTATTCTATCAAAAATTACATATCGTTTATAATTTATATTAAAAAAAAAATTGTTTCTTTCTGTATATGGTTATGAGGAACTGATAAGCTTTTTTCGAGTACTTTTCGACAATTCTTTCACCTCATACTTTGTTACCTCTTAATGAATTCGCATTTATATTCTAGTAGTGTGTAACTATACGACAATACATTCAAAATAGTACTTACAGTGCTTCCAACAAGTAAACCCCTCCGATGTACATAAACAAATATATTTAAGTACTGACTGTGTTCCTTTCATAGTTTAAATTTTTGTAAATTGAATTTTTAAATCGTTTTGTATTAAGTATAATATCGTTGAGTGTAAAAGCATTTTGTAAATATTAATAATAAGATTTTGAATAGAAAACAAAAGGCATAACATTGCTCAAATGTAATTGAATCTGTAACATGAATTGCGTAAAGTGTTGCCAGAAAGTATTAATTATTTTTAAATGAAATTATTACATTTTTCACGTCCAGTTCTTAAATTATTTATTAATCCAATTTAAAACATAAAGTTTATTATAATTATATTTTTCATAAATACAAACTAAAAAACAATATTTTACTAGAACAAGTCAGATTTATCTACGGTTGTTAAGGCTGGTGTGTTTACGGTAAAAATTTTATTCTTTGCCAGCAAGCATTGTTGACTCCAACACCCATTTTATGTTGTCATTTAACGTTCTCGAGAAATGATGTCCAACCGTTTAAAAGGTGTTAAATTCTCACATTTTTACACAAATATTTATTTGATAACTGCTCGTGTATTTTAATATGATCTCATTACATACCGACATGCACTTATTTCCGAAATAGTCTTCCTTTGATGTTCATACTTTGACAGTTCAATTTGAACCTCCCAATATAAATAACACCTACTTAGTGTTTGAACTCTCGGTCGTATGTTTACAAGGCTGTTACCGATTCGGTGTTAGAAGTAACATCATGTAACATCGCACAAACAAGAAGAATAAACGCCCGTATGATTGATGCAGCGCCTCGCAACAAATGTTCCGTGCTAAAGTTACCGTCGAGTGATCTGAAAGAAATTTAAATGCGCAGCCACTAAAACAGCGATTCATATGCAAATGAAGATAATAAAATTTACCTAATCTTGTTATCTTTGTGTTTCCTTTTAATTCTATGTTAAATATTACGTCCTTAATGTCTTAAACTTCTTAAGTCCACAACCTGCTTCTTGTTAACTCTTATTATGCTACGAATTAAATTAAATTAGAAAAAAAAACAATAATCGCTCCATTTTGAAATTTTTATATCTTACATACATCTTTTGTTTTTAAAGAAAAACAATAGACTTGGTATGTCTTTACACTGATTTCTGATGTCTGTAACGCTGGCTTCGTGGCCTCAAGGAACGCCTCCGCGGCCACACGCGAAGTGTCGTTAAATCGAATGACAACATTTATCTGCCGTTAGCGCCGCGATCAGTTCTCCGCCATCGGTTCCCCGCGATCAGTTCCCCGTCGCTCGCGCGAGTTCCCTTCGAGTTACGACTCTTCACTCGCTCATTTGTCGGGCCGACACGGAATTCGAGCAGTGTTACCGATGTTTATAGCTTCGTTATTCGACGACATTCGATGCTCCATTACCATTGTAAACGGTTGGCGTTGAGTGGCCGTGTTCCGAGCGGTTCTCGGAACTGTTGTTGTAATACATTTTCGACTCGATTCGAATTCGAAGATCAAACGATCCCTGGTTACCCTCGTTTTATAATTCAAACATGTCGGGGCACGTTTGACCTGCCGTTATACTCACACTCGTTGTGTACACAAAATTATTTCAATAATAACACAGCATGTGGGAAATATTACAATAATCGTAACATTTCCATATTTTTGTACTGGCGACAAATAAATTTCACTTTGGTTAAATTTAATGTTTGTAAAGTCGGTCCATACTCGGCGGCAAACTTTATTTTCATATTTCCTAAACCAAACAATTTACATTTTAGTATTGCTTTTTCCGAAACTATGTGTTAACATTTTATGTTATGAAAAATTCAAAGGTATTTAATAGAAAAAGGTACAAATAATTATGTTATTAGATATTTTAGCTTCTATTAAATTTATATAAAATTGAATAACCTTGGGTTTCCGAGACATATTGTTATCTCTGTTTTGTCAAAAATAATCACAGCAATGATGATATTATGTTCTATTTATATTGATATTTTGGTCTCAGAAACCAACGGTTTATCAAAACCATTTTAATCTAATTCCATCTCGAGGATGTGCTTCTTTAACTGAATGTAAAACTTTTGAATTAAATCATAGCATACTAATTAATTACATTTATTTCTTAGAATTTTGTGTGTAACCAGCCTTAGATTTTAATACAAAAGATGCAATATTAAATGTAATATGTACATTAATTTCAAAGAGAGACCTAATTAAATTCAAGACATATAAAGATTTAGTAATTTTATTTATTAGTTAAAAGGTAAAAAAAAGTATTATTTTCTATGTTGAAATGATTGTATATAATGTATAAATTGTAAATAGAGAAAACTACGATTAAAATCTAGTCTAATTTAGATCATACGGTGCTAAGTATTGTACATTATTAAAAAAAGGAATTATTTGTTAGTGTGCGTCAATTGTCAACCGTCTCATACAAAGTATGGGGACTGAATATTGTTGATAATAGTTAAAGAAGAAGAAAAAAAGAAAGATTGTTTCTTGTAAATGTTTCCAAATACAATGTCGAGCATTTATTGATATTGTTTTATTTCAATTGCCCGTAGTATTTTATCACCATATATTTTGATCTAAATTGATTACTTTTTTATATCTCACTTCTAACTAATAATATAAATGCGAATATTTGGATGGATGGATAGATGGATAGATATGGGTGGCTGAATGTTTGTTTGAAGGTATCTTCAGAACGGCTCAACAGATCTCGATAAAATTTGGATGTAAATCATAGTCTGGAAGAACACATATCCTACGTATTATTATTATTATAACTCCGCACGGACGGAGTCGCGGGCGACAGCTAGTTTTAATATATAAATAATTAGTTAAATAAATTGGATTTGAATATGAATTATTAATAGATGCCTAACCTCTGAGCTAACAATTAATTGTATCAAAGGGAGCTGTTATTAATTTGTTCTACGGACTATACAAACCGATTTCTGGAATCCGACGTTTCCAATTATTTCTCCTTTGTGGAGCGAAACATCTTTAACACAAAAATCAATTGATTGTGAAACATTTCTTTGAATAATTGCTAAGAAAGAAAATAGAGTAGCAATTTTCTTCAGTCGGCGTCGTGTTATGATGTAATAAAAATTAGTAAGACCACAATTACTAAGAATAAAAGCAAGTAGCAATAAAATAGGTCGGAGTACATAACATTTAAATACCCATCTAATATGCCAGTGGCTGATGATCATATCCACTTTTTAGCCGACTTCAAAAAGAAGGAGGTTATCAATTCGACTGTATTTTTTTTTTATGTGTGTTACCGCAAAACTCCGCCCCTGGTGGTATGATTTTGATGAAAAATATTTTAATCGAAAGGAAGTGCTTGCAAGTGGGTCCCATTTTTTTGTTTTTTTTTTAAATAACTAGAAGACTAGTAGATTTTGAATATATATTAGCTTCAAAATTTCTTGCGAAAATTAGAGACATTTTTGCTTTCAGCGCTTACGTAGGCTAAACTATAGGACCTACATAAAAATGATGTATGGCGAATTGTAGCTCTTTAAATGTGCTAAATAAAAGTAAGCGATAGCATATATCTATCTTTTATAGTTTTCTCACAATAACCATTTTTTTCTTCAGAAACATCAATTAAATTCATGCCCTATTTCCGACGCTATTATTCGAGTTCAGTATTAACCCTTATGTAAATAAACATGTTCATTATCAAGAGAATTTAATGTAGATTATATTTGCAATTGAAACTATATCATTCTGCCTAATAGTTTAGGAGATATCGTAAGAATAAAATTACGCGGAAACGAAAAATGCTACACGAAAAGCACAATTTTGCTTTCTGGGCTTACGTAGGTCAAACTATATGACTTACATAAAAATGATGTATTGAGTAATTATAGATCCTTAAATTTGCTAAATAACAGTCTTCGGTGGCATATATCTATCATCTATGGATGTCTCACAAAAACCATGTTATTGTGAACAAACTTCGATTAAAATGCACACGAAAAACAGCGTCGTAAGCTTACGGCGCTATTATATTACATTCGATATGAATCCTTATCCAAATAAATATGTTTGATGGCTAGAGTATTAAATGCAGATTTCATTAGCCTTTAAACTATGTAATTCTGATCAATAGTTTGGGAGATATTAAATAATTAAAAACTACGCGCATTCGAAAAATGCTAGTGCGGCGCGCGGCTGGACAAAATTAAAGGCACGCTACGATGTATTAGTTCGTTAATTTTCAATTTGTATACCGATTTTGATAATTATTTCATTGTTTAAAGGATAAGTGGTTATCTGCTGCATTCTAAATTAGTTTTTGAATTGAAGTACACACATATCAAATAGGAAAGTCCTTTTCTTTATTTGTCTTATTTATGTCTTTATATGTATTAAGGAAATTTGTAATTGAACTTCAAATTCACTAAAAATTGTGAAATAAAACAAAAATTTTAAGAAAAAAAATAGCCGACTTCAAAAAAAAAAAACAATCTCAAACAAAATGCACTCAAAAGTAACCTAAAAAAACCAATTTCAAACAAAATGTACTCAAAAGTAACCTAAAAAAACCAATTTCAAACAAAATGCACTCAAAAGTAACATAAAAAAACAATTTTAAACAAAATGCATTCAAAAGTACCATAAAAAACAATCTCAAACAAAATGCACTAAAAAGAAACAAAATAATGACATGAAAACTTCTTTCTTTCTTTCTTCTCTCTTTCAAAAACCCTCTAAACTCTAAAGAAAGTTCTCTTCTTTCTTGTAACATGTCTATATTGTATAATTATTGTTATTTTGGAGTCGGTTTCGGCCTAAGTTCTGACATAAACGTAAGTATGTCTCATACATCTTAAATATAAAATGTATAATATTACATTTACTTCGGCCGACACCGACTGCGAAATAACAATAATTATACAATATAGACATGTTACAAGAAAGAAGAGAACTTTCTTTAGAGTTTAGAGGGTTTTTGAAAGAGAGAAGAAAGAAAGAAAGAAGTTTTCATGTCATTATTTTGTTTCTTTTTAGTGCATTTTGTTTGAGATTGTTTTTATGGTACTTTTGAATGCATTTTGTTTAAAATTGTTTTTTTATGTTACTTTTGAGTGCATTTTGTTTGAAATTGGTTTTTTTAATCCTCAGCATTTCCTTATCATTATTATTAACCAGTTAGTCTCTTTTTATACGAGTACATAAAGAACAGCAACGTACGCGTAGGTTTGTGATCTTATTTTGTTTTACATTTGTTACTGAACACTAGGTAAAATACAGTCGTTCCTTTAATATAAACTAGCTTTTACCCGCGACTCCGTCCGCGCGAAATACAAAATAGAAAACGGGGTAAAAATTATCCTATGTCCGTTTCCTGGTTCTAAGCTACCTGCCCACCAATTTTCAGTCAAATCGATTCAGCCGTTCTTGAGTTATAAATAGTGTAACTAACACGACTTTCTTTTATATATATAGATTATACTTATATGAAGTAGTCTGCGTAAATTCTATCTCACTTCAAAATTGGAATACTCTTGGGCATCTGAGAACTAACTGTAATGAACACATACTTATATATAATTAATCTATCCACCCAAATAAAATGACCTTCATAGATTCTTTTCTAAATGACAAACGTTCAAAAACACAGTAAGTGATCCTTAGACATATTCAAAAGTTATTCATCACAGTTAAATAGAATTTATACGGGACCCCACAGCGAACGTAACGTGTTGGTTTTACGTTACATTTGTTTTATTATAAAGGGCCAACGTTTAACTTACAATTAATGTTATCCGAACAATGTAAAGTATGATTTAAACGTTTAAAAAACGTTGAACAAATATGTAGAGAGCGTGACGAAATTGATAGGCTTTAATTCGTCCGTCTGGTTTATACTGGGTGTTAGGTAACATCGGACATTTATTTTATCCAATATTAGGAACTCTCGTAGTTAAGTAGTTCTGTGAAACCATGAAAACCAACAAAGTCTAGTTACCTACAGACGCTTCTGATGTTAATTGCACTACATCTGAAACATCTAGGCTTATAATCACCAAGTTAGTCGTTACGAGAGCTGCCTGTGACATAGTTAAAAGTAATAAATAGTTCTAAGACATTTTAACGAGCGTCGGTGGCTCAGGGGTTAAGCACTTGACTTGCAATTCGCAGGTCCTGGGTTCGAATCCCGCCATGTAATGTGGTTTTTCGAGTTTCGATTTACAAATGTACATTTGGCGTTTTTCTTACGGTGAAGGAAAGCATCGTGATGCAACCTGCACATATCTGAGAAGAAATTCAGAGATATGAGTGAAGTCAACCAACCCGCACTTGGCAGCGTGGTTGACTATGGCCTAAGCATCCCTAAGTTAGTGTAGGCTCCGTGCCCCTCGGTGGGGACGCATAGTGAGCTAATGATGATGTATGAAAAAGGCATATGCATACAACTTACATGCCTCCAATTAAGCTTATTCCACAACTCTTAAAAAATGTAGAGATAAGATTGGACAATATATTGGACAATAATAGAAACTTGGAAAGAAACAGAGTTAAAATTGTATATTTGTAGAATCGTTATTAAAAATAAAATTAGTAATATAGATCTTGTTCGATCAGCCGGCCTTAAACAACACGCAACAAATAAATGGATTGAATTTTATAATACCCCCCATCGCTCCGGGAACGCTCTCTGATTTTATGACGTACGGGACAGCGAGGAATTCGTGTCCAATTTTATGGAGCCATCGTTAAGGATGATTAAAATGTTATAGTTCCCAAATTGGCAGCTAAGATAATTTGAATACAAAATTTATCAAACATTTTACTAAACAGACGGGCAATTATTCATGACCTTCATACAAAAATTATATCGAAATATGTATGAGCTCATGTTGTTTTAATATAGTTAGTTTGTTAAACTATTAGTGCTAAAATTAGTTATATGCGAGCTGCAGTGAATTGCAAATACGAATAAAAATGCAATAAAAACATTATTAAAGTGAAGTGTGTAGTAATCATAGCATTGAGTTCAACAAGAAATATTTAATTTTCAAACGGCACGAACCTTAAACAGTTTTAATGATAGCATAAAATTTTACACAGATAATAAATGTCCGGGGCACAATAAATTTGAGGAAACAGATTATAAAATTTCACTTTAACTTTGACAGTTCACGTGTAGTAAAATTTACTATGGCGATAATTTGTAGTCCACCGGGATATCGAAAATACAATAAAACTTTATAATGAGACAATTTTATAAATTTGTCCAAACGAATGTGACATATTGTGTTGTAATACAGAATTTATTGCCCATGACGGAACGAGCTGATGACTTATTGATACTAATTGTATCTGATTTTACATGCACATTGTATATCAATGCACTGTAATATTCAGAGCAGCAAAATTATGCTATCACTCAAGCCGCTGACACCTGAACAGACAAAAAGTTATGCTAGTTTATACGAAAAAAAAACGGTTACAGTACCTAACTTTAACAGTTAGTTTATATATATCAATGTATCAATTTATTTTACTATAATTAATGTATAAGAATTGCTCGAATAATTGTATTGTATGTTAATACAAATTGCCAAATATCAAAACACTATAACAAATGACTTAATTTACATACAATCGCAGTTAACACCGTGCAGAACTACATGGGCTTTCCTTTGACATTCAAAGATATTAGTCACCGTCATAGAGTTCTGAAGATGCGTCACGGATGCACAACTGTGACATTACTATGACTTCTCGCTCACACGTTATGTCTTCCTTCTCTCTCATGTAACAAAATGTGATGCCAAACGTGACGCGTTAATGCATTTTTTCTCTTAAATTGTATTAACAACTTGTCAAATTGAATTTTTCATATCTTTTGTATTGTAAATTATTCATCTGTATTGAAAAGAAATGCTAGTTGTATTTTCAATAAATTAATTAACGTTTTCATATATTTTTTCTTTTTAAATCGAATCTCCCCATAGAATTTGTGTATGATCCTTGTTTAAACAATATCAGAGATGTAGTCATCGCTACGGCTTGGACGCGAGTGGCCCTTCATCTTCGCAATTCATATTTTTATCTTATATTTTAAATAAAAAAGATTGTTACATTCGAGAACAATAGTTCATTTTTGTTACAATAGAATTCTATAGTAAAAAAGAATTCGCCCAACGTGGGGCTCGAACCCACGACCCTGAGATTAAGAGTCTCATGCTCTACCGACTGAGCTAGCCGGGCTGTACACCTATCGGAACAAAAGCTATTCGGAAACGATGTATTTATAATTCTGACAACAATATCGAGCAGAAAGAAACAACTTGAAGAACAAGTTAAGAAATTAAAACCTAAACTAGAAAGTTCTCTTGCTAAGGTCATACATATAGTAAAATTGTCTTTATTAAAATGGAATAATGAAACAAAGAGTAATTTTTAAAGGGGGTCAAAGTCTGCATTAATGTTAAACAAGTTTCACAATAAAATATGAATTAAGTAGCAAACGGTCTAATGTCAAGGACTCCAAGTACTGAATTCTCGTCTGAAGGCTGGCTCGACTTTATAGACGTCGTAACTGTTTGCTTCAGATGGCGGCAAATCAACTTCTTTGTACTGAAAACTTTAAATCACTTTGTTCGGAGACGGGTGTAATAATTACTTTGTATTAAATTAAAATCAACCATCTTTAAATAAAGGCCTTAGGACTAAATTGAATTAAACATCGGAATATTTTGTGACTAAGAGAAATCTGATTCCGACACGAAAAACAAATGACGATGCTAGTCGAACAGAAAGAAATCTTTTTTATTTATTCTGTGTGGTAAATTTTTCGTATCTAGTTTATTTCTCTAGTCTAGTTTGATTAAAATACACGAACTAAAAGTTTGTAATCGCACAATTTTCACCGACGTCGCAAACATTTTGCAAGCATGTAAACTTTGCGCTCCAATAAAAAATCAACATAAGGGGCAAAGTTCTAACAAGCGCGGAGAACATGGCCACCGTTAGGATGCCAGCACAAGCTCAACACATTATTTTATTTAGGTTTTATTTTATAACTTTAAAGTAAGAATATTTTCAATACTATTCAATACTTTTTACTCTCAAAACATTTTTTTCATATGTTTTTCTACATTTTAATACTTTTCGTTGTAAAGAAGAGGATTAGAAATACAAGACAACTATGTTAGTATATTTTTATAAATAATCTGTTCGTAGTTTATTTGATGTAGCTTCTTCTATCTTAAGCTCCTCTACACAGCAATCTTACTAATATTATAAATGGACATTTAGATGGACGGATACACGCATGTAGAACATAGTCTAGAAGAAAACATAGGATACTATTTTTTTTTTAATTTCGCATGGATCGAGTCATAAGTTAGTAAAGTAAATAAAAAATACTAACGATTACTATTGACGTTTTTTTTTTGTCGTACATTTTCAATTCAATGCCGTATAGTAATTGTGCAGGGAGTAGGTCGCCGCATCAATCATGAACAACTTTTATTTACCTCGTACATCACATCCATTAGCAAATCGATGTTGATAACTTTCATTTTAATTAATGCGTGTATTTTACTACGTATTTTTTATATTCCTTGCCAATTACAAACATGTTCGGTATTGTATTTGCTAAACTCTTTTCTAATAATTAAATTGATGACTTTTTACATTACATATTGTAAAATTGTTTAAATAAAACTAGGACTCAAATGGTGTTATCTATTTTGATGTCAGTAAATAGCGCCTGACGGTTTCTAATAACAAGCATCAATTTTCACTTAAGAACGATTGATTGCTGATAATAATATGTTGTTATAGTTTGCTTTATTATGATTCATAAAATTCTTGAAAGCTTATAATTTTTTCTCACTTAAAAGATATACTTTTTTTGTAACAATGTGATACGTTCAACTAATTGTAGCTTCAGGTATTTCAAAAATAAATTTCATCTATTTCTTCAATGTCAACAACAGAGTGGTTTTATTGCCGACTGCTGTAAAAGCAATAGTTATGATGCACATAAAATCCAAGACCAATCTACTGTTTGTAGCTTATGAGTCGCGACGAGCTATTGCTTTCTTTATTGCCTTCTTTTTCAATTTATTTTGCTATGGACTCTTTCAATAATTTCTATCTGAAACATTGTTCTT
This sequence comes from Papilio machaon, assembly GCF_912999745.1. NCBI lineage: Eukaryota > Metazoa > Arthropoda > Insecta > Lepidoptera > Papilionidae > Papilio > Papilio machaon. Next base: position 7,502,786 of record NC_060002.1, read on the forward strand.
ACAAAACATTTGTAACAAACTTATTACTTTAATACTAGAAATTCCTTATCACTGCCTACACCTTCAATTTATCAGAATGAATGCTACATCATCTATAATATTAATTAATAAAATTGAAGTTTCTGTATGTAATATCGAAAATAAATCGTATTTCATACGCATGATGTATAACGTAAGACAAATTTTTAACACTTTTGTCTACATGTCTGTCTCGTTTGTCTGTAAGTCTGTTCGCAAGGCTGCGTTTGTTCCGGATGATCTCCTGAACGGCTGGTCCGACTTTGACGGGAATTTGACGGGCGAGTAGTTGATACACGCAAGAATGTTTGTTATAGGCTGTATTTCTTCTTTATTGACGACGTCATGGGCAACCGTTGGTGTGAAATTATTTCCGAATTTTAAATTGTGGCAGTGATTAATACCAATAACATCTTTTTTACCAGATAAACCTTACTTAATGTTTTTTTTTTTTAGTTTTTATTTGCATGTCATCAAATATCACCGAATTCATTATTATTCATTAAAATAGTTTTACAGTCACATCATGTCCGTACCTTTTTGTAGTTATATAATACTAGCTGTCGCCGGCGAATCCATCAGCGCGGAATTAGAAAGAAAAACTTTATATGTGTTCTTCCAGACTATGTTCTACATCTATGCCAAATTGCATGGAGATCCATGCAGCAGTTTTAAAGATACCTTCAAACAAACATCTATCCATCGACCCAAACTTTCGCATTTATAATATTAATAAGATAAAAGACAAAAGTCATACTCCGTTAGCACACCCTTCCGGTTGTTTGTATTTGCAGAGCATTAGCATTTGCTCGACCACTCGCTTACCGTTACTAGGAGTTCGACAAACATTCCTACCTTCTGTTACCAACTTACTTTGCGTAATAGCAAACAAATAGAGTTCTTCAGACCCGTTATTTTACATCATATTTTTTTCATATTCCACTGAATGTGTATTTAAAAATATACTTTGTTTAATAGCAGATTTTTTTATAAAGCTCAATTACTATTATAATAACTTTTAAGAACCAAACAGAGAAACAAGTAACGTTACCCAGGGACGTCGTACCTAATGTGATAGATTGATGCATAAAGAGGAAGAGTAGAACCTTAAAACACAATCTATCGGCGAAGTCATGACTGAGATCACAAAGATTCTGCTTACTGTCTATCGTTATCAGAAGGATCGCTTCACAAAATTCGATATTATTACACAGTATGTGTGTTTGTATGATGTATATTTAACATGAGTATACTGTGCGTATTGCTATACTCAACAATTTTAAAACTTACCGAATGCGGTTCGCAAACTGTAAATAATTTTCAGCTGTCGATTCGACGACCATTATCTCCTTAATTATGTAAGCTGATGAATATTTACACAAAATGCAGCGCAACGAGTTGCCAAATTATGTGTAATACCACATACCATACATTCTTATCGGATATTGTTGTTATCTATTAATAGCCAGTGGTAGTTGTTCAATAGAGGGAGCCAACGAAACTGACTCGGCTGTGGAAGTGTCACTGTCTTTCAAAATACAGATGTACAATAATGGTAGACATGTTTTTGTACTTTTACTTTTCCTATGATTGCTGAGGTTCAGACGGGACCCCTTTCTATGTCCATATTCTTGACATTTCTTTCTGACGCTACGAAGAATATGAAGATATTTTTTATCTCTGTTACATTAGTTTAGTCTATTGTGTGCTTTATGTGTTTGGATGTATTTTGATCATTTTCAAAATTATTCTTTTGTCAAACCAAAATATTCTATGCTCTTTAAGTTGAGAGTTCTAAAGAGTGCTGTTCGAACTTTTTTAAAGTTGCAATGAAACAGTAATATTATTCGGCAATAAAGCGACCCCAATTCCGCCACTGGCATTAGATATCTTTGTCCTTCGGAGTCAGAATTAGCTCCAACTGCACTCCCAATGAAAGTTGTCCGCTAGTTGAATAGGTATTGGAAATACTTTGAACAATCGGCGTCAACATCTAAATTGAATTAGTTTTGCGACCACTATAATAATACGGTTTGCAAATTTACTTTGATTATATCAACTTCATATTTAGAAGGGATATTTTAGGACATTAAAATTCTCAAGTTGATAACTAAAAGTTGCTTAAATTTACGAGCTTATACTTCCAGTTAATTGTTGTTTTATAAACCGTAAAAAGTATTACCATAAAATAATTAGGTTTACAAAAACAATTCGGTTATTTTTTTACGGCAGCAACTGTAAACTCTGAGAATAATCCTTTGTTTTTATTACTAGAAGTAAACAAAAAGGAAAACGCTGAGAGCTTCGAGTGAAGTATGCCTGTAACAAGTTTATGAGCTTCTCTACTCGGATTAAATATCAAATGAAAGTGAGCCCGTAAACAAGTACTTTGCGTATTTCGTAAACTTAGCTGTTCCTTTATTGACTGCGAAAGCAATATGCCTCAGACTAACCAAACAAATATAATCGATTGATGAAAACAACGAGGTGTGTTATAAATCTTAAACAGAAAAAAATATATATTAAACAAACTGTTTTTTTTTTTTCAATTCAAACTTCTTTTTGAGAACACTAGTGTTGTTTTTAAGGATGGTTTTAAATCAAATTTATGATTTCATCAATCTTTGTACAGCCCGGCTAGCTCAGTCGGTAGAGCATGAGACTCTTAATCTCAGGGTCGTGGGTTCGAGCCCCACGTTGGGCGATTGCTTTTTGTTACTGCATAATATGATATATGGCACACGACAATCATTAATTTTTAAAAAGGTACTAACTAGCTTGTTCAAAAGCGAAAGAAAGTAATAATCGTTACCATAAAATAATAAATCATATCCTATCCGTACAAGTTCGACAGTTTAAGATACTATTTTTTATAAATTGTACGGTTTTACAAACGTTCATTTGACCGCTGAGTAAAAATAACATTTCTATATTGTGATGAAACTAGCTACAGCACATTTCATATTATTACGAAAAATAGACCATAATCTAAAAACATTTAGAAGAAATTCAATGAGAAAATACAATATACTTCAAGCGTGCAATGTTCAAGAATGATAGACATCATTAAAACAACAAAGGCTTCGTTCTAGAAACGTGTAAAATTAATTTCGAATGCTCGAACCGATGCTGACAAAGCAAATGTTATTATACGTCTCAGCACACGAGAGCCGCAATCAAGAATGGATCACTCTCCCCCGTGTCACCTGCCCTGCTTTTCTAAACGTGACAGGATTTGAACTTGTGTTTCTGTGTCACGTCCATATTGATTATTTGTAGTAACAACAATATATATAATAATGTTCAACATGAAAATAATCCCTTAAAAATGTAATTCGACATTTTTATTTTATAATAGCGGTCCCCCGCGACTTCGTTAGACTTCAGCTACCTTCACGTCGATGTCCAGTCAAAACCATTAGCTGTTCCGGAAATTACCCGGGATAAACGCGACCTTGCGAAATGCCATACAGACAGACAGACAAAAATGTAAAAAATTGGTCCTTCGTCACCAACAACGCAAATACACCACGTGTACAGACACTGCAATTTTATTATCTTATATATAAAATTCTCGTGTCACAGTTTTCGTTCCCGTACTCCTCCGAAACGGCTTGACCGATTCTCATGAAATTTTGTGAGCATATTCAGTAGGTCTGAGAATCGGCCAACATCTATTTTTCATTTTTTTTAACTGCGCGCGGACGGAGTCGCGGGCGATAGCTAGTTGACTATAAAATAGAGTAAAAAATTTATTCTTTACTTTGTTTATGTTTCTTTTAATAATCTTTGCCTAATTTCTAATGACTGTTATTAAAATTAAAATAAAAACGCTTTATCAATGTTTGTAATTGCTGTTAAATGCAACACAAATACTTTATACTATGCCACGAATTCACTGGCTGCGGTTTTTGCAAACAAATAAACTATTTAATAAACTGATGCAGAGGCAGGGATATTATTTTATCTGAATTCGTTTGTTTTATTTTAAATAATATATTTATAGTGTACAAGTTTCTTCTAAAATGTATGTTGTGCTTAGTATTTTTATTTTCATGTACGAGGTCACATGACACAGCTAAAGTTTGCTTTAAGTGTTCTTAAAATAAAATACAAGTACTAGCTCAGAACTTTCTCAACATAGCGTTACATTATTGAGAGCCCCGAGTCTATCGAGCGAGCAAACTGCACAATAACACTCCTTTGTTACGTGTTTCTCTTTCAAGCTTATTTCTAACAACATATTTCTATGCTTAAATGTTTGTATCTCTATAAGTTTCCATTGCCAAAACATTCAGACAATAAAATAAAAAAAAAACTACGTTTTTATACTAATGTTATCGTTGAAGTTTAAGTCTGATACATAACAGAAGACGTGAAGAGCGGTAGCGGGAGATCATAAGGGGGTCGCAAGAGCGTAGTCTTCGCATTATATACCCTGTCATCGATAGGCATGATTGGCCTGCCGGTCAAATTTTAATTGGTTGTTAAAGTCATGACGTTGACCGACAGACCAATCGTAGGTCAGCCGTGGACGTGACCGCAATAGAACCTATGGAAAAATCTCTTCAAGTATTTGCAATATAGTTTTGGTCACTGCATATTTATTTTCCATTTAACGCCGCTCTGTTGTTTTCGCAGATGATCGCGGTTTTCATGATATTCATATTCGCTTCAACTCGACGCGGCTGGACTTTAATTTTATCCTGCATTTAAGTAAATGAGGATTTTATTGTCATTTCGCGCACAAATTAAAACGGTTTCAAGTATATTGCATTATATTCTGTGTTGTGTTATGTTAATTAGTATTAAAAACTGCGTTCAACGTTAACGAACTATCTGATTGTTCAGCCGGCAATGAGAGAACTGTTTAAATTTTGTTGCTGCTGAAGTTAAATTTGTTATTTTAACATATTTTTTAATTAAATGTTACATATTTAGTTTTATTTTTATAAAGAAATCATGATTTTGGTTGAATATCTTAATTTTATTGGATAACTGACTATGAAATTCTAAACTCATTTTGTTGAGGTTATACATTCTGATTTGATTTCTTAATTGAAACGAAGTTCTTTATCGCGCGTTGTGAAAGGGGGCTAGACGGAAAAAATTCTTACGAAAAGTTGTCACGACACTTTTTGCTATAGTAAGTATGTTAACGACGAATGAGCGCTACTTCACCATGGCAACGACGTGACAATATATAACGAAAATTCATAGAAATAAAATGTACTTCTTGTGAAGACTTAAGTTTTTTATTCATAGAATAAACATTGGTTCCTTTACTAATTAATCGAAAGGAACTTCGGTCCGGGTGTCCCTTGACACCTATCAAGTTTTTTTTTAAAAAGGCATACCACTAATCAAACACGAATGCTAGTCTTCTAGTTTATGGGATAAAAATTTTACTACGAGAATAAAATATACTTACTTGAAAAAAGAACAAACTTTGTAAAATGAAATGAAAGCTAACAATTGTAGAAAGAGACATCCTATTTATATTTTATAAGAGTCACTCCAGACTCGATTGTCTCCGGGCACCAAAGTTTTAAGTAATATTGTACTGATGGGAGCAATATAACATGCAAAATGTTATAGCTTCAAATACTAACAACTTCCCAACTTATTGTTACGACTACGACTGGCGAAATGATGCACCTTGTTCCCGAACCCTTAAAACTTTCAACATAAAACTCGAGCGAGATATTACATTGATAAAATATTTTAATACTACCCAAAGAGAAAGTATAATAGAATTTTAACTACTATGGTATAAAGATAGAAAGGTTCAAATTAGACAGACAGATTAACATGGATTAGGATTTAAGGAGCAGTAGTGGATCTGATATACGAAGATTTGTACCATTGGTTTCAGATAACAGCATAATTGGTCTTTAACAAAACAGCTGTAAAACTTTTGTACAATTATACAGTTGAAAAAGATAGCAATAGATAGATAGATTAATAAATGGTAACTTTAATATCTAAGTACGAGTTTGAATGTTTAAATTATATTTTCCTTATCTTGCAAACAAACCCTTCCTGAATGTATTTAATAATAGTTGTAAAGTAAGCGGAGACCCTTACGCTTGCGAGATGAAATTGCTCCCAACTATTATGAGCTATTACAAACACTTGCAACACTGTTCCAAAGTTTTGGAGCAAGCAATTCATGTACAGCGCTTTATGCGCTCAGATCTCCGTATTCATTTCATATTTCTGGAGCAGGTTCTAGCAAACATATTCTCTTGTACCTAACAACAATGTTTTACTTGTGGATATATACTGTTAAGGGGCGTCGGTAGCTAAGGGGTTAAGCACTTGAATTGTAATCTGCAGGTCTTGGGTTCGAATCCCGCCATGTACCAATGTATTTTTCGATTTACATATGTACATTTATCCGACGCTCTTTCAGTAAAGGAAAACATCGTGATGCAACTTGCACATATCTGAGAACAAATTCAATGATATGTGTGAAGTCAACCAACCACTGGGCCTGCGTGGTTGCTATGGCCTAGTCACCCCTCATTTGCTTCGAGCCCCTTAGTGGGGATGTATAGTGAGCTGATGATATCATGTTGTTAATTGCCTTAAAAGTATTGAAGGTCAAGAAACTTGGAAAATTCGTAGAACAACTTCTATGGGATCACACAAGGAAGATAATTCAAAGGGTACAAAATTTCTCTCCATGCATACTATTTAATATTTAATATTTTTTTCTATGTTAACCGTTTGAGCAACATTTATGTGTAAGATCGTGTAGGAAACGGGCTCCTACAATAAAGACTAAGTTAACTTCCGGAGCAGCGGGCGGATGTGAACACGCCGCACACACGTAATTAGAAAGAGCTTCCTTTGTTTCGAAACTACCCTCATTTTATGACTGTTTACTACTGTATTATTGTAAAGAGTTGAAATGTTACATTTTCAATGTTATTGTGATATATCAATACGTAGGTCAAGAACAACACAATGAGTAGGTAAAACAGGAACACAACTCAAGCCCATAACCCAAGGACTCCCATTTAACGAGTAATAGACAACGGTTATTAAGAAAATCATGGTTATCTATAGTTGAGGTTACACTACGAAAATTAATTTTACCAGTGAAATCTGAAATTTACCTTGATGTCACAAATCTTAATTTAGATGTAGCAAGTTATTTGTTTAAAATAATAAAACAAAAATATACTATAAAGAGTTCTTTTTTCGAGAATAATCTTTGGCAAATAAATGTCTCATATTTTGTAATGGGCGCCATAACGAATACCGTTTGAAAGGGGAAAAATCGTGAGGCTTGTAAACCTATTCTGTGCGGATTATCGGCGGGACTCGCGCGGCAGTGGAGGGGAGCTGGAAGGGGGTAATACTTTGTATGATAATATGCTCATAGCCCTATATATTATAAATGTTATTGCACTATTAAGATAACATTTGTATGGCTTTATTTATCGTCAGATTTATTTTAAGAAGGGAACAATGTAAAGACAATTTAAATTATTTTATCTTTACAAATTACAAGTTGACAGAATTTACAATCGATTGGTGACATAAGTCCACAATCTCGTAACTATTATGAGTTAGGGTATAAGGGTAAGCTAATCACTTATTTATTTTTTAATTTGTTTAATTGATTTGTTAACTATTTATGGGGCAAGCTCACATGCACCATGATGTAGCCGCACAGTGAATCAGGTCTTTTCATTTGTGATTATACATAAATATTCATCAGTGTAAACCCGCCGGCGATGACGTCAGCGCAGCCTTTATTCAAATTCGTTGCGCGTATCATTCATCTGCGGTCTCATGTTCATTTCCATAAAATTATATTCACTGAAATTTATTTTAACGCTTCGATATTTTTTTACGTTAACATGCATATAATTAAATGAACACTTGTAAACGCTGAAATAGAGATTGTTTAATTCGGTTTAAATTTTATTCAATAGTTAACAAAAGTTTGCACGGATACTGCTTTCTATATTGTACTATGTAATTTATTTGTGTTATTAATTTAACATGATACTGTTTCTATGAGCATAAAGTCATTGATTACTGGTTTTTAATAATTAGTTAATAAAAATAAAAAAAATTCAATTACTCAACTTCAATATGTATATCTAGTAATCAATCCCTCAATTATTTAAATTACTGAATTAATAGACAATATAGATCAAGGTGACAGAACCTTGACATTCGTGTTACGTTGAGTCAATAATTGAACACGAAATTACTGACACGAATTAAAAGAGAGCTGTGGGCCTAGTACGAATGTTTCTGACAAACGCCATCGTATCGTGAACGTCAATTGTGTCAAAATGAAATTTTTGATGTACTTTACACACGACAGATGGCGGTGTACCAATGTTGTCGATGACGATACGATAGCGATTGTCACAAATATTCATAATAGGCCCATTGTTCATTATCACTAATGTACACTTAAAGCAATTTAAAGGTTGAAAATTTAATTAATCTGGTTTTCAATTTGTATAATTTGATTAAAGGAAATGAAACATGAACTCATATAAATCAATATTAATCGAGTGCTGAAATATTTTTTAGTTAGATTTCAAACGGATCGTAATCAAAATTTCACATTAATTTAGCTTAGATAAGTAAAAAACACGAGCAAGTTATTTTCCATATTTTGTATATACCAAATTACGTACCTAACTGTCGAATAAGAAAATTCTCACAATTATTATATTCAAGTGCCAAGTTTCATTTTGCTCATTTCAATGATATATTTTGTAAAGAGCAAAACTTCCTTAATTATTTTAAATTGTACAAAGTTGTCTCCTTGTTTCTACAACGTTCTCTATGGGACAATTTTTGGGTAGAATCTAATTTCCCAGCACCCATTTGACTTTACAACAGGAATACGTCGGCGTGTATTAATTTTCTTGACTACAGCTTTATACAGCTTCGTACAAGTTTATATTGTTTTTGACGTGAATGCTTTGTTATATTCAGTTGATGAAATACTTTATACCGACTTCATATTCTACTAAACTAATAAGACTAATTTCTTTTTTTATTAATATATATTTTATCATTCCTTTAACGAGCACACATTTTTATAGTTCACAAATTGTACTTCTACATTTTCGTACATGAACAATAAGTCCATAAATAACTTGTATTTTATTAAGATTGCTTTTATTTTCAGTTTAATTATAAATATTTACCAGAAAGAAGAAAACATTTAATAAAATATGAAGTTAAATTATATGATTTCTTTCTTTCTTTGAAGTAGGTTAAAAATCACCTCTATCTCTTTACTTCTTAGAGGTGACCTTAAACAAAATAGTGAATGTTATCAAAAGTTGACAACATGTGACATAAAAAGAAACAATAAAAAACGGAGCGTAGCCACGCAAAATACGTCTCGCCTCTATTGGCTTGTGTATCGGAACGAATCCAATTTGTGTGGGAAAAATCGAAAGGCTTGTAAACCAATTCCGCGAGGATTATCGTTCGGTATACATGGAAACTACAGGGGTGGCTTTAATATAAAGTTCTTTACTTCGAGTTGACAAGGTCTAGGAATAAGGGAAAAAAAATATGTAAACATTTTTAAGATCAATTGACCATGATTATTAACATTTTACATCGGTAGAGAAAGATTGCCTGAATTGTGACATAATATATTAGTAACGAAGAAGTAGAGACGAATGCTAGTAGTGACTCCACATAGATTCGAATAAAGCCACCACACATAACACCAGAATAAAGGTACAACATGAGTCTACAGCAGCATACAGTAATTACGTTGGACAAAGATAGTACGAGCGTATTGTTGTCGGACAGGGCAGCGCATAGCGGTAAGCGTCGTGTAGTTGGTCAACAATAGATTTACTGGAAACAAACAACTAAGATAAAGTTCTTGTAGGTACGAAAACTGTATTAAGAAAAAACTACAACAGAAAATAGTTGTTAATCAATTTAAAAAATCAAGATACCTGACTTTACCCTTAAAATTTCGGCGAGGAATATAAATAGAATGGTTTAGACGGATGTCCTGATTGTTGTTAATGGTTATGTCCTGATTGTTGTTGATGGGACAAGAATGTAATCAACAAAATAAATTCGGACAGAACTGTCTCATTGACAACACAATATACCAAAATACATACTGTCTGTCTGTCGAAATGCTAATAAAAATGTTATTCAATGCAA